>NC_065877.1:26954102-27257132 GCF_933775445.1 Argentina anserina
TGATCCCCTCTAATGCTTTCATCTTAAATTATTGTCTTATTTGAACTTTTCTAGCGTATGGCCCCATGATTTACTCTTACGATGTTACTGCATATCTAGTGGGGAGTACCTCTAATTGTGCTGGGTTTTGCATTGAATCTTCTATGCCTGTTTTTTTTTTTGGCTTGTTTGGCCATGTATTACAATTCCATAGTGTCAAGTGTCCCACAAGTTTTTAGGTGGTCCACTGTTCTTTCTGCTCAAACTCTTGGATTTCTATTACATATCAGAGTTGCAAACAGATAAAAGTATGAGGATCAGGATTGTATGTGGCTAGGCGCATAGAATTACCTTGACGATCATGTCTATTTTGTAAACCTCATGTCATCAGCAGCCGGCATCCTAATGTTTATCTTGCATTCTCTCTTTGGTCTCTGGTAGATAGTAACAAGGTCCCTTTTGTATACCCTTTTTGGAGGCATTATAATTTCTTGGCATTCTTTGTGGTCGCCATGGTGATAGTAACAAGGTCTAGTCCAAGTATCAATATCAATGACAGATCAAGTCTGATGGTGTTCTGTACATGCCACAAATCCTTTTCCTATGCATGTGACCCATAACCCATTAGACAAGCAAACCAATCTTACAGCCGTCTACCATGTTCATTTAGTCATTCCAAAGATATTGTTGAGTTTTCTTTGTGGCTTTTCCCACATTGCTCAAGTCACTGATAAAGAAGAATGCAGCAGCGCTTGCTTAAGGTTGCTTCTGAATTGCCAACGTTGGTCAGCATCAACTACGTCAGTCGTCACACGTAGACAGAGCAGAGGCTTTCAAAAGCAACTACTTGGAAAATGCAGGTGATCAATGACTCCCATCTTCTTGGTTGCAACCCTGGAAGACACTTTGTGAGTGTCTCAATTCCATTGCCCGTCCAACTCAACTTTAAGCAAAGGTGATGGACATGAATCACTCTTTCCTCCCGCCGTTTACCCATTGATTCATATTTTTGTGATTCATGCTTGATGTGACCAATACTCGGTCTTTTATCATATCTACTAGATGATTGAGATTGCAAATATACTCGCCTTCCTCGAACTAGAGACTCTAAATTATAAACCAGACAAGACAAATGAGTTTTAGGTGGCAATTGTTCGACTTAAGAATAAATTACTGTCACATTTCTATGAGTCAGTTGGTTTATTCTCCCATTCAGAAAACCAGAGGAGAAAATTGTTAATTAATGGTTTTTTTTTATGAAACAAAGGGAAACGAAAAAAATTACAACATAAAACCTTTAGGGGCACCCTACCCAACTGATCTAAATGAAATGTTTGAGACACGTAGAGATTATGCGCAATAGAACAACCATGTAAATCATCAGTCACAAAATTAACTTCTTTATCTGTATAAAAAAATTAACTTCTTTATAAATATGCATAAAACGAACACATCTCTATGCATGCAATAAAACAATTATGTAAATCATCAACCACAAAATTAACTTCTTTATCTGTATAAAAAATTAACTTCTTTATAAATATGCATAAAACGAATACATGAGAAACTAGAAGCGAGATTCCATATATCTTCAACCAAATATTTGATCCTCCAAGGCACCTCCACTTTATGAAGAGCACAGTCCATGAGCCAATTAAAATCTCCTTCAACCAAAATTTGAGGAAAGTTGTAGAATTTTGCAGAATGTAAGGCATCTCTAAGAATTGTAGCTTCAGCGACAAGAACATATGCGGAGCCAAGTTTCTCAGCAGCAACATGAATTTGAATTGTGCTTTTCAGAACCATCAAAATTGATTTTATCTGGTTGGCATTGAAAAAAGTTAAGACTACATAAAAAGGGAGAAAAGAAAAGGACTTGGCATTGATGTGGAACTTTAGCACATGTTACTGAGATAAGGAGCACATTGTGATAACACATTGTTTTCATTATGACACCCTCAAATGGTGTTATAGTGGATACTCAAATTGATTATTCTTAGATAACACATCTGTTTCTGATCCAGAAACTAAAATAATTGCTCTCTAATACTGTGTGACACCAAACATGGTTCAATATCAGTACAGATTAAGGGCAACCACATTACTTCGGGGCAGTCTTAAGAAATAAGGAAGTTTCTTGCAATCATGCGTACCAAACTTGCACTTCGAGAGACTAACTATTAACACAGCTGCTCTAAAACGTTCACTTTTGTCTTTCAGTGCAAAACATGGAGGGGAAAGTTGGGCACTTCCGCACTAATATATTCCAATTTGAACGAGGCTGGCCCAAAGAAAGAAGCTCCCTGAAGACCAACACTTGAGCTTGAACCTACTCAGAAAATTCATTCCATTTCCTACATCATCAGAGCATATGCATAAAGCTCCAGAAGACCAGGTCGTCATAATATGAACAAACCAAAAGTATTCTCGGCAGTATGGAGTCTTCAAAGTCTTGGAGGGACCGATGCATGTACATTACTTTAAGAAATTCTTCTAAACATGTGTCAAGACATCAATATCAGCCAAAAAGGAAAATTAAGATAATAGCTATCATTGTATTATTGACTTCTTTCTTGTAGTCATCTAAACCAACCTATATTAACCCCCCAGGTCATTCTATATTTTGATCCAAACCATACGTTTTGGACAGCATAGCCTCAGAAAACAATATGAGGTTCAAGAAACTAGACACCAACTTCTTCACACCAACTTGTTTCATGGGCAAGAGCCAGGAATCAGAACATAAATCCCAGTTATCGTCCAAGGAAATCACAATTTCGCGTAGAATGTCACTTTCCGATTTGAGTAATTCATCAATCTGTACTGTCCTAAGTGATATATCAAATTCGCTTATCGGATCAAATCTTCATATCTTTGCTCATAATGAGCTCAAAAAGATCACTCAAAGCTTTTCCAAGAGCAACTATCTTGGAGAAGGCGGGTTCGGGAAAGTGTACAAAGGGTTTGTTGATGACAAGCTTAGGCCTGGCCTGGAAGCTCAACCTGTTGCTGTTAAGGTTTTGGACTTGGATGGCACGCAAGGTCATAGAGAGTGGCTGGTAAGCTTTTTCATTAAGAACCAGCCATTAATTTCAAACACCATATGCAATTATGCATGATTGCTCTTCTGGTTAATTGAAAAGTTAGACTAAATTTTCAAACAATTTTGTAATGTAGGCGGAAGTGATCTTTCTCGGGCAATTGAAGCACCCTAATCTTGTGAACTTGATCGGTTACTGCTGTGAAGATGAACATAGGCTTCTTGTGTATGAATACATGGAGATAGGCAACTTAGACCACAAACTATTCAGATGTAAGTAGAACATTTGTAGTGCTTCTTAAGCAATTACATAAATCATTGATATGGGATTTCATGTTTCGTTTGCAGGATCAGAAATTCTAACAATTTATTTGTCTGTTTATTAATGTAGGTTATTCTGGAACCTTGCCTTGGTTGACAAGAATCAAAATAGCCATTGGAGCTGCTAAAGGCCTCAGTTGCCTCCATGACGAAGAAAAGCCAATTATATATAGAGATTTCAAGGCTTCAAACATCTTACTAGACTGTGATTACACACCAAAGCTCTCTGACTTTGGTCTAGCCATAGATGGCCCGGAAGGCAATGAAACACATGTCACAACGCGCGTAATGGGTACTCATGGCTATGCAGCTCCAGAATACATCATGACAGGTACACATCAAGCTTCACATCATGTAGTTGTGAAATGTGAAATATACGATTAGGACTAATATTGAAAAATCTCCAACATGAATATTCATTCACTCACTATTCCTATGCTTGTTTTCAGGTCATTTAACAACAATGAGCGATGTCTACAGCTTTGGTGTAGTTCTTTTAGAGCTTCTAACCGGTAGAAGATCCGTGGATGAGAGCCGTGGTTATAGAGAGCAGAACCTAGTGGAGTGGGCCAAGCCATTTTTGAAGGACTCCCACAAACTTGACCGTGTGATGGACCAAAGACTTGAGGGTCAGTACTCTACCGAAGGGGCTAGAAAGGCGGCTGCATTGGCTCATCAATGCCTGAACCATAACCCCAAGTCTAGACCAACAATGAGCACTGTGGTCAAGACCTTAGAGCCTCTAATGAACTTGAATGACATACCAATTGGACCCTTTGTGTATGTTGTTCCAACTGAAACAGGAAAAGAAGGTCAAATTGGGTGTCATGATATGGTGAAGAATGACAACAAATGTGAAGAAAAAGAGGGAGGGCTAGAGAAAGTGAAGGGCAGCCACCGGAGACGAAAAGGTCTGAGGCATAGGCATCGGATTAAGTCGCTGAAGTCTAGTACTGTCTACTCGGATACTGCACTATATAAAGTTCTCGGAACTGGTTTATACTCTCCCAGATGAGCAATGGAGACAATTAGGACAAAGAATGCCTCCAATAACACTATTTGGATTGTATTTAGATGTGTAACTTTGGTTGTGTACGATCTTCATAGTGGAGCTTATGGTTTTAGATTTTTTTGTGTGACTTTTACAAACAAATACAAGTCATTTGTGACAACCAGAGAGACAGTTCCGTTTTCAAATGTGTATGAGATTTTGCTTTTACAAGCCATTATTAGATTTGACATTAACCAAATCACAGACTTCTGCAGATATTGCAGACGATCTGTTTCAAACTTTGAGGTCATTGAAACAATGAAAATTGACATGCTCTACAATCTTGTGAAAGATCATGTTGGTAACTAGGTAGACTATTTTTACTTTCTGCAATGGAAGTATTCCAAGTCATTCTCCACTAACTCATTCTGATGTTTCAAAATCGGAACAAACGGTTTAGCTCTTGAAATCAAAGATTTGAACAACGCACCCAACACTGGTCAGAGGACATGTGTCTCTTTTTAATTGTGAAAAGGGTAACAAAATCTTCGGTAACTAGACTTGGAATAATTCTAATATCCTTCAGGGACATGCAGCCAACATTCCACCCTTTGCACCAAACTCCACCCAAATCCCAGGTTGGCCTAAATTTGAAACTCCGAACCTTAGTTAGAATTTAGATAAGTATTCAATTTACTGTTTCCCATGACTACAATAAGCACCACATGAGCCCCATGGCCTAGTGCGATCCAGAATAATGTCTCCATTTTTCAAGTATAAACACAAAATACAGTCCGACAGTTTGACCAATTCTGGTTAGATAAGGGATAAATTGAAAATGTAACGAATATAGGAGTAAGAACGTTGGAACTTCATTTAGTCCGAAGGTAAATCCCGTAATTTTAAACAAAACTCTATCTGGTAATTTTGTGCCATGAGTTTTGGTACGTTTGTCAACTGTTAACAAGGGAAGTCTATGAATCTATGTTTTGTAATTCCTGTTAGTCATCTCGATGTTTTACCAAGGATGAAGCTTTTCTTCTTCTCAGTCACTAATGCTGTTCCTTCCTACACAAGTAACATATTAATTCATCCGTAGGTCATGCATCTCAATATGGAGCTAACTGTTGGAGAGGAGAAATCTCACATCTAAGAAGTGACAAATAAAATAGAGATTATAAGTTGGTGGATAATAACCAATTGTACCGAGGCCTTTTGTGATAAAAACCTAACACATGTGAGGTGGCTAAGATGAGACAATATCGGTACAGTTGATCCATGGGCTACGCTTGTCCCTCTCCAGTCGCGCCTCCAATCTGTCGTGGGCTCGAGTTGGGTGTCACTTTGTCATGGGCCCATGATGGGTGTCATTATCATGCCATCGGAGGGTTTTCCGATTGGATGGTCACGAAGTGTCGTTAGTTACTGGACCTTGGTTTATTTTGTCCCAGTGTGTGGGATGTTAATCTGTCACGTGTAGACCTAAAAATTAGGTTGCACGTGAGGAGAGATGTTGGAGAGGAGAGATCTCACATCTAAGAAGTGATAAATAAAATAGAGATTATAAGTGGGTGGATAATAACCAATTGTACCGAGACTTTTTGTGATTAAAACTCAACACTTGTGAGGTGACTAAGTTGGGACAGAATCGGTACAGTTGGTCCATAAGCCACGCTTGTCGCTGTTTAACACTAACCACTAATGATTGACTCAAATTGTGATCACTATTTAACACTCAAGTTCATGCTTCCCATCAGGTATCATTCTTTTTTTACCCGTTTCGTGGAGCAAGGATGATATATAAACTTTCCATTTGAAATTAAATTTCTTTGAATTTTGTCTCAATATACACATCATTCACATTACAATCCTCAAAAGGGCCAACAATGTCTCAATAGTTTAATCATTGAAGAATTGAAGATACGAGTCTTGCAGCCAATGCAGAATTTGGAACGAGTGTTTTGTAGAAGAAGGTTACATGTGATTGAGACATCACTAGCTAGATCTGCCTGCGAAAGCCATCAAGATCAATCAAGCCGGTCTCGGCCAAGCGGAACAGCATAGAAAACCCATTTATCCCTAAACGTAAGACTCATCTAAATATCTCCACAAACCACACATCTCTCAAGTCTAAACCATACAAAACATCCTAAAAAAGAACCAAACCAACAAAAAACGGGAGAATAGTGGAGGAAGGAGCTGATCTGCATGCAGATCGAAGGAAAAGGTAGCCATAACCCATAAGCCATACATGCCATTGTAGCACTACCAAGTTCATTTGAGTTTACGACTTTACGCTCGATGATGGAAAAACCCCATTTAACAATCTACTACCGATAATGCTTGTAAAAATAATTTACCCGTATCGAGCCGCTTTTTAACGTGTTGGAGCCCCTGCCTACTCGGGCTTTATGTTGCACCTCTACACCAATTTAGTTTTTAAAATTTGAAAATAAACAGAGTTCTGATGGCGTGTAATCGCTTCACACAAGAAAGGTTCGTCCGTTCGTGATTATCTGGATGAAGGCTTTACTGATGGGCCTGGGCAGTCCGTAGAATCGAAAAACAGCTTCCAGCAGGCAGCAAGCTCACCAACCATACGTGTCACTGTGCAAACCCAACATGTGGAATTGGGGGGTTTGCCAAATGTGACGAGTTATAGGGGTGGCTTTGAGAGTTTGAAGAACCCCCTTCTGGTGTTTACTTTGAATGGAGGTGAGATTTAGTTTTTGGTTCAGGAACATCATCTATTGTTCAATATACACAGTGAATCAGTATTCATAGTTTGGAACCATATATATACTTCAATCAATAGTAGTTTTATTTAGGTTTTACTCGAACCCTTTTTTACATGATTCACATAGAAAGACATTACAACGATAGCTTCTGGAATTGGAAGATATACATAAGACTCTTGGTAACGTAGTTATGAAGCCATAAATAGCAAACTAATGCCAACACTTAATGCACAAGCCCAGCAAACGTATTGTAGAAGCTGTAGTCCCAGTACTGCTTTGTTGAAGGGGAGTAGTTCTAAGCTTCGGGGGAAGGCTTGATCACATTGAATAAAGATGAACCGGAAGACGAGGCTCCGTGACTGCAATGAGAGGATATTTTCTGGGTGTTGAAAGCCCAAAAATTTCTTCCATACTCAAATCCTCTTTCTTCATATTATCAGGTAACCTCCAGTTAAATCCATGCAAGAGATTCGCAATACTTGACTGGATCAGCTTATAGCCTAGACTGTAGCCAGGGCACATCCTCCTGCCTGACCCAAATGGCAATAGCTTAAAGTCTTGACCTTTGACATCGATATCTTTCCCAATAAACCTTTCAGGCAAAAACTCTAGGGGATCGTCCCAATACTTAGGGTCTCTCCCAATGGACCATATGCTTACTAGGATTCTGGTACCCTTAATAATGTCATAACCAGCAACTTGGCAGTCTTCACGGGCTAGTCGTGGTACCAACAAGGGTGCAACAGGGTGCAACCTCATTGTTTCTTTAGCAATGGCATCAATGTACGGTAAGTTGACAATGTCCTTCTCTTCGACCCATCTGTCTCTTCCAATCACCCTGTCTAGCTCTTCTGTTGCCTTCTTAAAAATCTCTGGCTTCCTTAGGACTTCAGACATTCCCCATTCTACGGTCATGGATGAACTCTCTGTTCCGCCAGCAAGTAGGTCCTAATAGCATCAATGATGTCAGAAGTGGTAAAAGAAATTCCATAATTTAACTCATGACTATTGGTTATCCGGATCGTCAACTCTACCAAGAAAGAAGTGGAAGTGAGGATTGGAGGTTTTAAGGAATATAGTCTTTCTACTTATGAGACTCGGGTACAATGTGAGAACAACACTAGACCTCAAAAGCTTGGAGTTCAGTTATTGGGATTTCTGTCACTTAGTCACTAGTCACTACTCACTAACAATTTTATCGGCATGCCTCATATTATTTCAGCAATTACATCTCAGTAAATGTTTGTTGAATAGTATTGTTGCATATAGGAACTACTCATACCAGGGTAAAAGCCTTGACTCCATGCCGTTCAAGCTTGACTTCAAGGTTAGGATCAGCAGCAAGTTGCAACAGCACATCGACCAAATCTTTTGCAACAAAATTAGGTGCCTTGCTGTTTGAAATGTGTTCATCCAGGACATGCTCCAGAAACCTATCAAACTTCTTGCTCAAAGCCTTCAATCTCTTTATGTACCCTTGTAAGTCCAAGAAATTAAGCCAAGGTATTGAGTCACCAATGTTCAAAACTCCACCCAGCAAGAACAGGTCATCAAGCATTTTCTTGAACTCATCTGGAGTCACAATCGCGTTTTCAGACTCGTCTGTGTATTTCTTTCCAAGCACCATTCGGCTGATAACATTCAGGCTCAAATCTGAAAGATGGTCTTTCAACAGGATGTTGGTGTTGGAGGACTTGTATAGACCTCTAAGTACTGCATTCATTTCTTCTTTTCTAATGTATTCATGGGACTCGAGCCGCTTGGCACTGAAAAGCTCCATTACGCACATTTTACGTGCTTGGCGCCAATATGGTCCGTAAGGGGACCAAGTGATGTCCGAGTTGTTGTAGGCGGCGTGTTTGCCTGCTGCGATATTTGGCCGGCCGGCCAAGGTGACATCATGGGTTTTGAGAAAGGCTTCGGCCATTTCAGCTGAAGAGCCAACAACAACGGGGAAGGACCCGAAACGGAGCTGCATGATGGGGCCATACTTTTGGGTTAGTTCATGGATTGAACGATGGGGAAGATGTCCCATGAGGTTGAGGTTACCAATGATGGGCCAGGGTTTCGGCCCAGGTGGTAATTTGAGCTTGCGGCAGCGGAGGCGACGGCCTAGGAGGAGGAGGGCTAAAACTCCTAGCCAAGCTGCAGCATATGAAATCCAAGCACTGCCTTCCATGTTTGGTGGGTGTAGTGGTGGTTTGTGCGGTGGCGAAGTTCTAAAGTTGTGGTAAGGGGCATTTATAAATCATTAACCTTGATAACCCTTACAGAAGTCGTTGCATTTGTCTCCTATGGTGGCTGAAGTTTGTCGTGGTTCATAAGTAAGCTAACAACTGGGTTTATGATTAATTCATTAGCCAAGTTGTACTTGAGCATCTCTAGTTCATCATATAAAATATAGACCCTCTTAATCATCTATATCTGTCACTATTGATTCAGATGCAAATTGGGTTTATGACTCCCAATTTGAATATTCATAGTTTAGTTTAAAACATAGATCATATATCAATTGCATCCATAGTCCATACACATGAGATTGTTAAATGCAAAATGTTCATTTCACCCATAAACATGAGCTGTAAGAGCATCTCCAATAGAGTAGGTAAATCTTCAAGTCAAATTCAAATTTTGGCATATGATATGACAATGTTATTTTTGACCAACTTCTTCTCCAACCGGTATGTAAGATAGTTCAAATATTGAATGGTTCTTCTGGGTGAAGAAGAGAGACACGAGAAGGGGAGGAAGAGATAATAAGAGACAGAAACAATAAACAAATAAAAGACATGAATGGTTCAGTGTGTCAAATTTGACATAGAAGCCGTTGATGTCAAATACATGGGTTGCTATCTAAGTAGCACGGACACGGACCCGAGTGTCCTCCTTATTGGACACGATTCGATACATAGACAGGACATATAGAAATTGTTTTGGACACGGACACGTTGTGGAAACGTTAATTAAATATTATTTTAATATATATATTTATTTATTTTAAAAAAATATTTTATAAATTTGAAAGTATTTAGAATTTTAGATGTATATATATGTCAAAGTGTGCATTAAAATGATGAAAACATAACTTGTTAGAATGGCTAAGGATTTGATAAGTACCTTAGATAACCAATGTTCGAATCCCACCACAAGCATTCTTATTTTTATCACGAGTTTCTCTCCTTATATATATATATATTAAAGTGTGCATAAATATAACAAAAACTAAATCTGTTGGAACGGTTGAGGAGTTGTTGAGTGCCTTGGATGACCAAGGTTCGATTCTCACCACAAGCACTTTCACTTTTATTATGAGTTGGTGCGTATTCGCATGTCCGATTCGGATACTCGCGTGTCCGTATCCGTCGGACACGCAATACGGTGCTATGAGTACGTGTCTGTGCTACTTAGGTTGCTATGTGGGTTTAACACTTCGGTTGGAGATGCGGTCTCATTGTCAAATAAAGACCGTTGAACCTACGTGTCAAATGTAACAAATGGACCGGAGATGCTCTAAGGCAACATAGGCCCTGCTTAATTGCAAAATAAGAACATAAAATGTTATATTTTAAGTTGACATTTCAATCAACGGCTGAGTCTCTCTTTTAAGAGTTATGTAGAGAAAATTACAGATCAAGCACTATTATTGCCTCACAGGTCCGGACTTTGGAATCAACTATCATAGATGCGGTGTCCACTCTAATACTTCAGTGTTTGTGCTAGTTACAGCAAATGACATTTTTGTTCAATATGTTGATTGAAATATTTGAAAAGAGCAACAAATGCATTGTTCTAGACAAATTGCAGGCCTTTTCATATCCCATGAGATTTTTAGAGGTTTTGCCGGTAATACAATCTTATATATTTGTTGGCCCTGATTTTATGGTGTAGTTTTGCATGCTTGGTTTTGAAGTTTTATTGTAATATCTCACATCGGTCAATGGAGAGGAGGTGATATGCCTTATATGTACATGCTCACCTCCATCTAACACGATGCCTTTTGGAGGCTCAATGGCTTCAGATGAGATGAGAACTCCGAAATTAAGCTTGCTCGGGTTGCAATCCCAGGATGAGTGACATACTGAGAAGTTGCTCGTGAGCTCCCAAAAACAAAACCGTGAGAGCTATGTCCAAAACGGACAATATCGTGTTACGACGGAACCGATCCTGGGATGTGACAATTGTAATATCTCACATCGGCTAATGGAGAGCTAAGCTGCATGGAATCGGGTGCGGGTACGTAGAAGCGCTGAAGTGATTTTTTTGAATATTTTTGGAAGCATTTACGTTTCGGAAGCGTCATAATAAAATAAAATATATTTATATATATAAATATTATATAAAACAAAAAATTAATTACTAAAACATTATAGAAGAAACAATATGATAGAAAATGAGTTCAATAAATATTTTCTAATGGCCTAGATTAAACAACAAAAACAATTCAATAACTAACATGATACTAGTAGTATAGCTAACCACAAATGATGTGCATCACCTTTCAGCAACCCATCATACACCTGACGATCTCTCCAATCACATTGACTAAGTATGTGGAATCAAAAATATATGTATCTACATTTTGCAATGAGTGGTGCGTCCCAAAGCTGAATGATTTTGCACTATTAATCTGAGCTTCATCCTGGTCTAGCACCAAAATCCAAAACATTGATTTTTCACTCATCTAGTTTCAATCAGTATCTTACTCCAAATCAAACTCATCTATAATTTTATATGCCCTTGTTGTCTTACATAAAACTAAAAGCTCAAACAAATTCTCAAATCTCATTCAACATGCTTGAACGAGTCTTCAACTGTATGTTTATGGGTCTTCATTCAATTCTATATTTTGATATTATCTTCATGAATTATCGAGTCCTTAGAATATGGAGATTTTAAGAGAGATTTATATTAGAGCAGGAAAAGAGAGAAGAAAACTATAAAAACCCAACAATTCTCGTGCTTCCACGACACTTCCAATCCTGAAGCTTGCGCTTCCGCGGTGTTTCCAAAACCTTCTTTTTCGGAAGCGCGTTTCCGAGCGCTTTCGGGCGCTTCCGCTTCCGATTCCGAAGCGGGAATCGGACCTCCGGTGAAGCTTATGTGCATCGTAGACGGAGATGGGGTAATGTGCCTTATATATACATGCTCAACTCCATCTAACATGAGACCTTTTGGGGGCTTAATAGCTTTGGAAAGAATGTGAACCCTGAAGTTAAACTTGCTCGGGTTAGAGAAATCCCAAGATGGGTGACCTACTGAGAACTTGATCGTGAGCTCCAATAAATAAAACCGTGAGGACTATACTCAAAACGGAGCCGGTTCCAGAATATGACAATTTCATCAGCGCGCTCTTTGCTAGTCATATCCTCGTGCTTGTCAAAAGAGGGAGAAGAATATGCTCGGGGCAAATTTAAGGTAACATTGCCAAACTGTGTTCAAATATATATTCTACAGTAGATTATATATGCAATCGATCAATATATATCTTGGATTTATCTGCAGTGAGTCCCTGAAATTTTGGTTTCATCAGTTATCATACTTTCTTCTACCTATATTATTTTAATTTAGAAGATATAAATATGTTACCATGTTCACTGCGGAAATCACACTGTCTCCTCAGTTGCCCTCTGAAAGTCTCCAGCTTCCTTAGGAGCTCCGAGATTGCCCACTCCACCGTCACGGCTGAGCTCTCAGCCCCACCCGCTAGTAGGTCCTGATGAAAACCATCAACAAAACATAAATCACGTGTGATACCAAATGTTACAAAACCGTGCTATTTCTATTAAAATTCTTCTAAGTTATAGAAAATTCTCATTTCGGCCTCAATTGAACTAAATATTATAAAATATTTATGTGATCTGTCATCACATGGGATCGTGAAGGAGCTAATTGTTATTAACTGTGTGCTACTGAAAATTAGAAATCAGAGCAGTGAAGTATAAACAGAAAACCGCAAACTATCAGTTCGCTACGTACCCATTCTGAAGTAAAAAAGCATACAAACATCAATAAAAACATGCATAATCAATGACTATGAGAGAAGGTATCAAAGACTAACAATAATGTTCGTGTCAAACTGTTCAGGCAAGAAGAATATTTCCAGGAGCGATCACATTAAGATGACATATCACATAAGAGTAGAGCATACTATGTCATTGCTTTGAATTCATATTCAATGACCTTGGTGGTCCAACAGGGTGATACTTAAGTTGTTAGTGTTCTTCACTCTGTCATTCAGGATATGTTTAAATCTCTTGTTTGAAATACAAAGTGAATTAGTACGCATAGCCTTGAAACCATAGATAGACAACACTAAATGCATGAGGCCAGAAATTTTTTAGTAGAAGATGTACTGATTTATTGAAGAGGAGTATTCAAAGCCACGTGGCAAGGCCCGATCACATTGAGTAAAGATGAGCAGGAGGACAAGGCTCGACCACTGCAATGAGAGGAAATTTTTTGGGTGTTAGAATTCTCTTTCTTCATATGATCAGGGAACCTCCAGTTAAAACATAAAACCATGCAAGAGATTGGCAATACTTGACCGGATCAGCTTGTGGCCAAGACTGTAGCCAGGGCACATTCTCCTGCTTGAGTGCCCGACCCAAATGGCAATAGCACAAAGTCTTGGCCTTTAACATCAATATCTTTCCCAATAGACCTCTCAGGCAAAAACTCTTTAAGGGATTGTCCCAATATTTGGGTCTCTCCCTGTGGACCATACTGTGGCAGACCTCAGCTGCCACATTTGGTCCGTGCGACACATCATCCTTATGGAGCTAGTCTTATCCAACGAGGCAATGCACTGGTTTCGCCCTGCCTTGGGCTCATCAAGGAATCGACTCCAGACCCCGACAAATGTGTAGGGCGGCCTACTCCCTTTTTCCACGTTAAGTCCCCGACTAGCGATAAGCTCCTCAAACTTAACGGGGTCGGCATGTCTGAACCCCTATGAAGGGGAAGCCATATATCTCCCACATTTCTGATCTTTGAGGAGTTATTCAAAGTTTATAGATTTAAAATAATGCGTTAAAACGGCCGGTAAAGACCCATGATAGGGATTTATACACGAAAGGTCCCTAAGGGGGGTTTCGGGCCGCGGAAATGCCCTTGTCGTGGATCATGCCTTGCGCGCGCGCATGTATGCATGTATATACCCTTACGAAGTTTCTTTGCTGCCTACGTTTGCTCGTTTCCGGCCATAGTGCAATAGCTTGCTTGCCTGATTTCCTCTTCATGGCTTTGTCAGAGCTTTCTATCGTTCTTTTTAAAGCCCGCCACATTTGCATGAAGCTCATATAACCAGCGATGCCCACTGATACTCCCGAAAATGGGACGTGACATCCTCCCCCACTAAACAAGGTGTATGTCCTCGTACACGACATCCCCACTGTGGCACACATATCCATTATACGCCCATGATGCCTGAGAGACGAAGGAGTTCCCAAAGATCGCCCAACAAAGCTTTGCGCCGGTCCTCCCCTTGGAGGCACCCTGCCCATTTGACTCCCCCACGGAGCCCCCCATATCTTGCGGACACGGCCACATGTGTGAGCGTTTGGCGACACAACAACAACGATGCTGAAATGGCTCTGACACCACTTGTCATGGACCTAGTCATTCGGCTGCCACAATTGGTCCATGCGGCGCTTCATCCCCATGGAGCCAGCCTTATCCAATAGGGAAATGTACTGGTTTCGCCATGCTTTGGGTTCATCAGGGGATCGGCTCCAGACCCTGACCAATGTGTAGGGCAGCCAACTCCCTTCTTCGACGTTAAGTTCCCGACTAGCAACAAGCTCCCCAAACTTAACGTGGTCGATTTGTCTGAACCCCTAGGAAGGAGAAGCCATATATTTCCCACACTCCTGATCTTGGCATGAAGCCCATATAACCAGCAACGCCCACGATAGACACTCCCAAAAATGGTATGTGACATCCTCCCCCACCAAACAAGGTGTACGGCCTCGTACACGACATCCTCACTCTGGCACGCGTATCCCTCTGTTGGTACCTGAAACATCATGCACTTGACAAGTACGTTTTTTAAAGTAGAACGCCAATTACATCACGCGATTCACATGAGATCTTATGATCTTATGTAGGCTTAACTACAACTCGTTAAGCAAACACCCATTGATGCGGACCCAAGCCATATTCATGCATCATTGGGGCTTGTAGTAGTAGGCATGGTATGGAAAGTTACGGAAACACATGAACACTCCTTTATCGATTTATCATCGTTGATAATTTCGGTCTTGGGCCCGATATTCAAGCCCAACGGTGTAAATCGGTAAGGGTATGGCGGTAATAAGAGAATTGGGCCTCCTCCTCCTTTTAGATATTAACATTAAGGCTAAGACCAAAGCCCAACATCGTTTTAACCCAAACCATTTCTTTCGACATATGTCTTAATCTGAACGCGCTCCTAAATCTATTTCCCCACACCTCTCACCTCTCAAATACCTAGCACAACCACTAAATTCCCTATGGTCATAACTTCGTCTATGTTGGAGCAAGCTTTCAAACTAGTCCAAAGTATCATCCCTTCTCTTGAAATCATGAATCCCCAATTTCATATTTTCTTCCAATCTTGCATTCCGAATTTCCAGATGTTGAGCGTAATGCCATGGCTACCTAGCATCAACCACCATAACAAATCTCAATTTCCTAGTGGGATCACGTTATGCAAGCCTGAAGAGCCATCCTAAGCAATCCATCTTTTCCTTGTCCTCAATGCATATATTAGGGGTGGATTGGAGAGAGATTGTTTTGTCGAGAGGATTACAAGGCTTTCAAACACCCAACACCTTAATTGTGAGCCTATAAAAGGGGGGGGGGGGTGTTTAGGTTGGGAGGGGGAGAGATCAAATTTAATCAAGCAAAAACCTAACCTAAGTATTCAAACACTCATACCTTCAAGCTGTAGGTTTCCTTAGCCACTTCCCCTCAAGAATCTCATCTTGAAACCCAGATATGCTTCTAGAGACCAACCCTTCAAAAATTTGCCTAATTCTTTCACCATTGTGCGTTTTCAGCTCCCACGCCAAACTTATTATGCAAAGCTCTGTCAGTTTGAATCACACACAAAATTAATTCAATTCTCCAACTTATTGAGTTAATTTTGGCCTAGTTACCTCCTAAATCAAAAGAACCCCTCACACCCTCATACGCCCACGATACCCGAGAGATGAAGAAGTTCCCAAAGATCGCCCAACAAAGCTTCGCGCCGGATCTCTCGTCTTGGATTTTGTCATGAACCCTCGTCTGGTCCTCCCCCTGGAGGCACCCTGCCTACTCGACTCCCCCACGGAGCCCCCCCATATCTTGGGGACACGTCCGCACGTGTGAGAGCTTGGCGACACAACGACATTGATGCCGAGATGGTTTTGATACCACTTGTCACGGACCTAACCATTCAGCTGCCACAATTGGTCCATGTAGCACTTCATCCCCATTGAGCCAGCCTTATCCAACGGGGTAATGCACTGGTTTCACCCTGCCTTGTGCTCATCAGGGGATCGGCTCCAGACCCCGACCAGTGTATATGGCGGCATACTCCCTTCTTCAATGTTAAGTCTCCGACTAGCGACAAACTCCCCAAACTTAACCGGGTCGGCCTGTCTGACTCCCTAGGAAGGAGAAACCATATATCTCTCACACTCCTGATCCTAGAGCAATCCCACATATACATGAAGCTCATATAACCAACGATACCCACGATAGACACTCCCGAAAACGGGACGTGACAATATGCTTATTAGGACTCTGGCGCCCTTAACAATGTCCTAAGCAGCAACTTGGCAATCTTCACGGGCCAGTCTTGATACCAACAATGGCCCCACAGGGTGCAACCTCATTGTTCTTTAGCAATGGCATCAATGTATAGTAAGTTGACAATGTCCTTCTCGTCGACGCATCTATCTCTTCCAATCACCATGTCTAGCTCCTCTGTTGCCTTCTTAAAAATCTTTGCCTTCATTAGGACTTCCGACATACTCCATTCTACAGTGATGGCTGAGCTCTCTGTTAGCAGCATCAATGTTGTTAGAAATGGTAAACAAATCCTAAAATTTAACCCATGACGGTGTTTATTGGGATCAACTCTACAAAGAAGTGGAAGTAAGAATTGAAGGTTTGGAATAAGTCGAATAGACCTTTTACTAATTAGACTCGGATGACATGTGAGAGAACCAGTAAATTTTAAAAGCCTGGATTTCAGGTATCCGGGTTTGAGTCGCTAGCAATATTAAGCTTTTAACAGCATGTCATATTATTTCAGCAATTACATCTTGATATTTGCTGAATAGTATTGTTGCACAATGGAACCAGTCATACCTGGCTAAATGCCTTGACCCATGCCTTTCAAGTTTTACTTCAAGATTAGGATCAGCAGCAAGTTGCAACAGCACATCGACCATATCTTTTGCAACAAAGTCAGGTGCCTTGCAATTTGAAATATGTTCTTCCAACACATATGATTTTTAACAAGAATCAAATATATTAACTGATAATTGTAAAAGGAGCATCAGATACACTCTTTTGAACACAACTCGGAGACTATTTCATATCCTATGAAATTCCACGAGGGTTTGCAGTTTGATAGAATTATATATATATATATATATATATATATAGTCCCTATCCAGAGTGAAGGTTCACTCTGAAGTTTCAGAGTGAAGTTCCAATTTTGTCACACTTTTCGGTCAAATTTTTTCACCATAAGTGATTCAATATCTAGGTATGCTATTCAAGATCATCTCTACAAAATTTCATCTAAATCGGACATCGTTAAGGTATTGAAATTAGATTAAATCAATGAATGAATTAAAACTGTTCAACGTAAACCGTTCGTGTAAATCTCAATTTTGAAAGCTCAAATCATTGTCAAATTGGATGAAACTTTCTAGAGATGATCTTTGCATGTCCTTCTGGCTATGAGATCATAATCTTTTCGCCTTTCTCGGATCAATTGGTGTGCTTGTGCTTGTCAGAAGACAAAGTTATGCTTGAATCAGATTTTAGGTAACATATGAAATTTTAGAGATATAAATATTACCTTGTTTAATGGGGCGATGACAAAACAAAGTCTTACATATGAAATTTTAGCATACACGAAAAGCCATTGATAGTAAAACCATAAATCATAGTGAGTAAACATGAGCAGGAAGACGAGGTTCGGCGACAGCGACAAGAGGGAACTTTTTGGGTGTTGAAAGCCCAAAAATTTCTTCCATATTCAAATCTCTTTCCTTCATGCCGCCAGGCAATCTCCATCTGAAACCATGTAAGATATTCGCCAGACTCGACTGAATGACCTTAATGCCAAGACTGTAACCAGGGCACATCCTCCTCCCTGACCCAAATGGCAACAGCTCAAAGTCTTGGCCTTTGACATCAATATCCTTACCGACGAACCTTTCAGGGCAGAACTCATTCGGATTGTCCCACAAGTTAGGGTCTCTTCCTATTGTCCACACACTTACTAGAACTCTGGTGCCCATAGGAATGTCATAGCCAGCTACTTGGCAATCTTCACGTGCTAGTCTTGGCACCAACAGGGGTGCCACGGGGTGCAGCCTCATGGTTTCCTTGGCAATGGCATCAATGAAAGGCAAGTTAACAATATCCTTCTCCTCGACCCATCGTTCTCTTCCGATCACCCTGTCTAGCTCCTCAGTTGCCTTCTTGAAAATCTCCGGCTTCCTTAGAAGCTCCGACATTGCCCACTCTACCGTCACTGCTGAGCTCTCTGTTCCACCAGCAATTAGGTCCTGATGGTCACGGTCAACAAAAATATAAATTAATATACACAGTGCTAATACTCCAATATGAAAGTATAAATTTTTAGAACATGGCCGGACATGCTTTATATTCCCATGCCACCCACTATGTGTACATAAAGGACCTGGACATTATTTTACACTAGTGGAGGATGACTAGGACTTATTTTAAGTTGTTGTGGTTTGTTATATGTATTATTGCATACAGAAATGATAGTACCTGAGTGAAGGCCTTGACTCCATGCCTCTCAAGCTTAACTTCAAGGTTGGGATCATCCGCTAGCTGCAAGAGCACATCAACCATATCTGTTGCAACAAAGCCCTTTGCCTTCTTCTTCTCAATATGTTCATCCAACACATGCTCCAAGAATTTATCCAGTTTCTTGCTCAGAGCCTTCATTCTCTTTATATACCCCTGCAAGTCCAAGAAATCAAGCCAAGGAATCGAATCACCAATATTCAATACTCCACTTAGCAAGAACAGCTCATCAAGCATTTTCTTGAACTCGTCGGGGCTGACTATCGCCTCCTTTGACTCGTCGGTGTACTTCTTTCCGAGCACCATCCGGCTTATAACATTAAGACTCACAGTGGAGAGGTGGTCTTTGAGCAAAATGTTGGTGTTGGAGGACTTATACAAGCCTCTAAGCAAAGCACTCATTTCTTCTCTTCTTATGTATTCATATGACTCTAAACGTTTGTTGCTGAAAAGCTCCATGATGCACATTTTACGAGCCTGGCGCCAATATGGGCCGTAAGGGGACCAAGTGATGTCCGAGTAGTTGTAAGTTGTGTGTTTGCCGGCCGCGAACTTGGGCCGCCCGGCGAAGTTGACATCGTGAGTTTTGAGGAAGGCCTTGGCCATTTCTACGGAGGATCCCACGACTACCGGAAAAGATCCGAATTTGAGCTGCATGATTGGCCCATATTTTTGGGAGAGGGCATGGACGGAGCGGTGGGGGAGATCGCCTATGAGGTTAAGGTTTCCAATGATGGGCCATGGTTTTGGGCCAGGCGGCAACTTAAGCTTGCGGCGGCGGAGATGGCGGGAGAGGAGGAGGAGGAGGGCTAGAGCTCCCAGCCAAGCCGCTGCATATGTAACCCAAGTAGTGGCTTCCATTTTTTAATGTGGAGAAGAGCAAATTTGAGCTATAATGCTTCCAGTTGCGGGGGAAGGTTATATATAATAGAAATAGACAGCGTGGTTTGTGTCATCATTATTTGACTAATTAGTTAAACTAACTAAAGAAAACACCCTTTTCAGACTTCCATTTATAAAATTGATTGAAGATTTCAGTTCAGATTAACTATTTGTCACTTTTCACTCCAAGAATCTGCAACGTGATTCATACACCGTTAGCCACATGATTCAATTATAGAAAAGACTAGTCGGTGATGATCACTGTATCTCATCAGCAATATATTGGTATAAAGCAAAGTAGCCTGCTTATTGGTAGAATAATTAGTATCTTTTAACACCAAGAAACACAATTTGGTTGTTGAATCATCTTGATTTTGTTTGAGGGTGAATTAGATTAATCAAGTGAAATTTCTAGGAGATTAGTAGTAGGACAGTGACTAAACTTTGGTGTTTTGGTCCAAATCGCTTTTTCAAATACATTGGTCCTTAACAAAAACTTCAATATTAGTGTCTTTCAATAGTATTTTCGAAAACATGGACTATTCACCGACTCAATAATTTATGTATTTGGTTGGTGGGGAGGAGTGATAGAATTGTCCGTTTGCTCAGAGAACCATTTTCTGTTTCTTGTCAATTTCTTAGAAATTATTTGGTTGAATCAGGATACTGAAACATAAAGGCCGTGACCACTGCCCTTGGCTAAGTTGGTAAGAGTCTAGCTGGGCAACCCCCGTACTGAGGTTCGATACACGCTCGGATCAGAGTTTATATTAATCTATTCTTTGTGGCAAGGGAAGGAAACATTTTGACATAACCTCCGCCGTTGATTGACCGATCCCATCAAAAGAAAGAGAAACTTATTAGTGGGAATCTTAAGTTGGACGACTGCAATCTTTCATCACCTCGGCGGTCATATCATGTTCCGACGAAAATGACGGGAATAAACCAAATTTGAGATGCATGATGGGTCTATACTTTTTGGTCAAGGAATGGACAAACGGTGGGGAAGATGGCCTATATAATTGAAGTTGCCAATAATGGGGAGGATGTGGGCATGTGGCCAGAGAGGAATTCCTCTCTACCACGGTTTGGGATAGGAATGCAATAAGTGTGTTCCGCATACCGTTGTATTGGTTTGTAGGTTTTTTTTTTCATTTCCTGAGAATGGTAGTAGTTTGTGGTTCAAGTGTATGTGGGGAAATTCAAAATCAAGTACACCAAAAAATAATTTTCTCAACATTACACTATTTTAGAATAAAAATTGCTACTATTTTTTTAAAGGTAAAAAATTGCTATTATTTTGAAGTATAGGAAAAGTAATATCTCTTCACTAGTGTATATATAGCTCAAGAGTTTTTTTCACCAACAGTCCCTCAACTCTGGTGTACCTACCAATGTGATACCTCAACTCTTAATCGTACCAATGTGATACCCAGACTCTAGTATTGCTATCATTGAAGTACTTCCGTCAGTTTTTTTTCAACTTCTCCGTCATCTTGGTGACGTGGCAAGTACGTGAGGCCCACAAAAAGGGTTTAAAGACAAAATTAACCTCATCTGAGAGAATCAATGTTTTTCCCGCCCTTTACCTTGAGAAAGACACCCAACAATTCTAATTTTGGCGCCAATTTTCCCTCCATACTCCTTAATTTGTGTCTCTTATCTAAACTAAAGAACTACCGCCAACCAGTCGACCACAATCTGATAAAACCTAGATCAATCTTATTTTCTATTTTTACCCTAGCACTTGTTAAACTAACAGAATAAATATATAAATTTATATGGAACATCTCATTTCCACAATCTCATAAGAATATAGAAACACATAACTTAACGAAATTCAAATACATATTTAAATACAATCTCATTGCCACCTTTTATGTTAATCTGCCATGACAAAAATCTTTACCAAACACAGCATAATGATTCTACGAAACTTTTCAATCTTGAGCTTAAGACTTGAGTAGAGAAAGAGGGCTAGGCCCGGGGGGGGGGGGGGGGTTTCAGGGACAACACAGCCTACCACGAAACTTTCAATCTACAAGAGCAAAGTTTTTTTTTTTTTGACTCTTAAAAAAAATCTTCCACCAGCTGGCAATTTATCTTCTACATTGAAATTGACATTTACTGCATTTCCATTTGACCTTTACCGACAGAGTTTGGTAAAAATTCAAAATGTGTAGAACGTGTCAAAACAAGGGCGGGATTCAATCACTAGGTAATATAGCAACCATGGGTTTTGGTGTGCCGTTGCTAGACAATTTTGGAAAATGATCTAGACCAAAATAGAAAAACATGACAGGTACTCTGTTTGCCAAAAATGAGAAATCTTGCCATTACTAAAAGTTGCCGGATCAAGCTTGACCTTGTGTTTTCTTACAAGGGGCGGATCGCTGTTTATCCAGACTAGATTCCCACCATTCTTATCATTCTCTTTCATCGGTTGAGAGAACAGTCGGGATAAAACAGGAAGAAGAATATTTCGGAAGGACAGTCGGATTTAACACCCTGTTGACCGGGTCTCCGATCCGACCGTCTAGTGTTCCGATAAGTGTTCCGGTCATTTTTACGATGTTGGTGATACCAAGTTGGGGAGAGTTGGAGAATTCCATGGCCGGAAAAGGTGATCATGGTGTTTCAGAAGACACTGATTCTCGGATTCCGGGTGAAAGCGATGAGGAAAGTTGTGTTGAAGAAACGGCCGGTGGCAGCTGGGAGGATTTGATTCCGGTTATTGCGGCGGAGGCGAAGGTGTTTGCGGTGGTGGTTTTGGCTTTGTGCACCACCAGCCCTCCCATTGGGATTACATTATCAGCTGTTCTGTATTTGTTTCCGGAATTTACGTGTAAGCACTTTTCTTGGTTAATGGAGACTTGCTCGAATGCGAAATCGGGTTTGCGATATATGGCTAAAAGGATCGGCTATGCAGTATTGGTTTTAACGACTGATGTGAGGGTTGTTAGAGTAAAGAGTGATGATGGTGGTGTGTTTGAATTGGTTGAACCTGAGGTTGAATCAGATTCGGACGTCTCAGACTCTTCAATTGAAGAGATTGATGCTGTGAAGCTTAGCGCTAGGGTGTGTTTTGATGAAGGTAATAGTCAGAAGACTAGTTTGATTGAGTATTTGGTTGTTGATGATGAGAAGTGGAAGAAGATTGATGAGGGTGATCATACAGATGACTTATCCGTTAACGTTGGTAAGAAGGGTAAGAGTAAGGGCAGAAGAAAGTTTGTGCCTAAGATGGGAGCAGAGTTTATAAAGAAGATTGTGCCCAAGAAATTGCGTAATAAGAAGAGTAAGAAGCATCAGTCTGGGACGGAGCCGGAGCCAAAGGCAATGAGTTTGCATAGAATGATGGATTGAGTGTACAAGAGCACTTGTAGAGTTTTGTCCACGAACTCTTCATCCTGTATCATCATTTAACACATCCAATCGAAAACCACCGTCTAATATCTGTCCAGAGACTCAGAAGCGGATTCCAATACCAGAACTACAACCTTTGTTGTACAGGCTCCCACAGTCACAGGATCGATTTGCGCTCTACCTGTGGCACTGCAACTACACTTATACGAAATGCAGTAGGGCAAAAGTAAAAAAGACAGATTTTGAACGTCATAAGAGTAGGTGAAAAGAAAGAGGAGGTAAGGTCTGTGGGAACGTAAATCTCACTCTTTTAGGACTGATAGTTTCCCAGAATCATCTCGGGCGACTTTTACAGTCGTAGTTGTACTACTACTATTGCTCATGTCAATTACAAAATTCGTTTTCCGAATGTATCTAGCAAAGATCCTTTTTCACCCGGGAAATGTTGACCCAGCGGAATTTGTAGAACCTTTTAAGTGCACCCAGTACATACAAAACCTGGAAACCTTACTCATTTATCTTTATTCAACTCCATAGTTTCCATCTCTTCTGATCAACCTGATGCATGATTTGAAGAAGGACTAACTAACTCTCATACATCTCATGATCATTGCTTATTTGCCTATACTAAATTAAACACCAAAAACGTTAAAATTAATCAAATGACATAGTCGTAGCAATGGAAGCATGTAACAACACCTCAGAAAAATTGGTAAGAGATACATTAGAAAAACAAAAGCAAAAACGTTGGAACTTGGACTAGGCTATTTTTATAAGTTGAAAGCTATAACTGTTTTTTTATTCAAGTTAAAATTATAAAATATCAAAAATTGGGTCTCACCATGTTTCAGATTCTGGGGGTTTAATCATAGATTCTTCTGCATCACTGCTAACAGTTTGCTCATTGATGGCTGGTTCTGTAGGAGTAAACAACAAAGGTTTCGGTGGAACTGTCAAGGAATGAAGGGGTCCTTCCAACATCTCTACAACTTTGCTCATTGATGGTCGATCAGATGGCATGGTTTGAATGCAACCAAGACTAATTAGTATCATCTTCCGTACTGTTTCATTCTCCTCTTCCGGAATTGTGCTGAAAAAGCTTTCGTCATTACCTAGCTCCAGGTCTTTGTAGATATAATTTGGAAACATTTCACTTGTATGGGACACATCAGAATGTAAATTTCTTCTTGCCCCAACCATTTCAAGAACCATCATCCCGTAGCTGTAAACATCAGACTTATGCGAGACTCCGCCAAAGTTGCGACTAAATACTTCAGGTGCAATGTACCCTGCCGTTCCTCTTGTTCCCAACATTGACACGATACTTTCCTAGTCTTGCACAGTTTAGCAAGACCAAAATCAGCTATTTTTGGACAGAAGTCTTTATCCAAAAGAATGTTTTGTGGCTTTATGTCGAAATGCAAAATTCTAGTGTTACAACCACGGTGCAAGTACTCCAGTCCTCGCGCTACCCCGACTGCAATTTCAGATAATGTGTTCCATTCTAAGTGGCAACTTGCCTCTAAAGATCCTTGGTTGTTTATAAACTTATCCAAGGATCCATTAGGCATGTATTCATAGATCAGAGCCCTTTTGTTTCTCTGGTAACAGAATCCCAAAAGTGTGACTACATTGACATGGGAAGTTCGACCAATGCTAGCAACTTCATTAATAAATTCTTCTCCATCACCCTTTGATTCACTTAGGACTTTGACTGCCACAAGAGGGCCATCCGGCAACTTTCCTTTGTACACAGTTCCATATCCTCCTTTACCAATTTGATCTCCAAATGAGTTGGTCATTTTCACCACATCTGGGTAACTATACCGGTTGGGGGCAATCGATCCGTAATTCCTTATAAATGCATCGATGTCCAACTCATTCCTCTGTCCTTTTTTGAGGAAGATCATTTTCTTCCTTGATGTGTACATAATATATATGACGATTAGGAAAGCCCCAGAAACTCCTGCAGAAATGCATATGTGGATAAAAAATTGAGTTTAGATTGTGAAACCATGATAGAAATATCAAATGTAAGTTATAAATACACCGTATGTACGTACCTATGATCTTATATAGAGATGTTGAATTTGAACCAGCTATAGAAAAAAAAATTGTTAGAGCTCGAGGCTTTTCAATAGTGGCATAATCATCAAAGTTGCGGGCAACATGAAAGTGACATAATGATCAAGGTTGTAATTCTCATCCAAAAATTAAAAAGATCAACGTTGTAACATAATCAAATAGCGACAATGGTTGACATTGTACTGATGATGGTGCCCCTTAGGTATTGAATATGATACGCGCATTTATAATTTATATTTTTTTTTGTCACTTGTTATGTTCTTGCGCTCCAACAAATGTAAGTTACTAAAATATCAGCTAGAAAGCCATCTCATCCTAATTGTGGTTACCAGCTTTTGATTTTAATTTGCAAAAGAAATAATGAAATCATCGATACCTGGTGATGAATTGGGGGTTGCTGAATCTGAACCACATGTTGTTGCTGAAGTTCCATTCTGGCAAAAGCAAATGAAGTCAAGACTAGTAGTGTTCTGCCCACAATATCCTCCAGAGGCCGCACAGTCGTTGCAAAGACCATTAACATTATTCTGCACATTCAACTCAAAACCACCTTTTACATAAGCCTGGATGGTTGATGTTTGATTGTTGTCGAGCGCATTAGCAGCCGACGCAGACACTGGAACCAAAACCACAGATGTACAGATGGTATCTGGATTCTTAGCAGTTTGCTTCTCTGTGAGAAACGAAACGGTGACGTTACTGCTGCAATAATGCGTGATAGCAGAAACATTAACCCCTGATGATACTAGAGTTGCAGACAAACTGCATCCGTAGTAAAAAGACACGTTTTGAGGGCCAGATGCGTAATGAAACAGAGAGTAGTTGAGGTCTGTGGTAATATAACTCGAAGGACAGAGAGTCGTCCAATAATCCTCCCTTGCAACTGTCACAGTCGGAATTGCTGTAGTAGTTCTATTGCTCATGTCGAGAAGTCTGAAATCGATTTTCTTCATGGTGATCATCGGGACATCGTCATCAGTGCATGTAGCCCCAAACCCGGATTTGCCACAATATTCGGGTCTGGTCCCTCCCCAAAAGGGGTAAGAGATGTGGCTCTTGACGCCCCCGCAGGTAATAGGTTGGCTGCAGTTGCCATATTCGACTGTGTCGGCACATACACTGAATGGAAGGTTGATTGAGAAAGAGAACACGATCCAAAGGAAAGGCAGAAGGGAGTAGTTCATATTTTCTGGATGAAAACTGGGAGCAACCGAGCAAGGCGAAGAAATTGATATTACGTAGAAAAGGGTTGCCAATTAGGACTAACTTGCAGCTATCCCCGGGCCCTTGAAGTGTTCAAAGAAGTGACGTGATGTAACAACTGCTGGGGTAGAAGATTCCTAGCTACACGGCTACTCCTTGTGCCAAGTTTTATACAGTTGAAAGGTCTTCAAAATTTATAATGACATAGAAGTCCTTCTCTCCCAATAAGAACATTTAATTTTTCAATTTTGTGATGCGGAGGTGGTGGCAGGTGAATTGGTGATGACGGCAGTTCGCAGTTCTGGAACTGGAAGTCACTTTGCAACTACAATCCTCAACCAATGGCCCATGCGATGTACGGTTCAACCAATCTTACATAATTGATAAAACCCAAAGAAGGAGCCAGTTTACGGCCTTGTTTTCAGAAATATGGTTGTAAGTAGGCTCAAGCCGCTCGTGTTCGGTTCGATTTTAGCTCGTTCGGCTTGAACTCATAAAACAAATGAGTAAAGTTTGAGCTCAATATTAAGCCTGATCTTGAAAATGAGCCGAGTTTAAACAACAAATATTCGGCTCGTTCGACTCGTTTAGCTCGCGAGCTAGCTCGAACTCGTTTATTAAGTTTGACTTAATAACTTTTATAATATATATATAATATAATTTTTATATGAGAAATAATATTAAATATGATTATAAATAATAATTAAATGAAACCATAATTTTATTGTACATTATATAAATAGTGTTTATTATGAGCCATAATTCGATCAATTCCATAAATTTTTCACCATCCCAAATGACCATATCCTTAAAAAACAAACAACTCACATTGTCAATTCGTCATTGACCACAAACATGTACTCTACTATTCTATTCTTTCTTAATTAAAAGAGATTTTATATGATATTATGACATCAAATTTAATTTTATTTTGAATTTTTTTATTTTAAAATATTAATTTCAAATGATTCAAGCCGGCCTAAGCCGAGCTTGAACATGAAGGTAAAAAATCAAATTTTAGCTTGATTCGAACTCGATCGAATGAAAACAAGTCAAACATTAACAACCTAGTACTCAGCTCGACTCGGCCCATTTACACCCCTATTCAGAAAGCCCCAAAGAAAATTAAATGTTAAAGATGTAAAACTCCATATAAAAGGTGTAATCAAGTGTAATCCTAAAAATAAACTAAAAGTTACAGTACATCATCTTCTTCAAAACGGAAATAAACACACTGCTGTTGTCGTCGGTCCAATATGCTGCTGTAGAAGCTCTGTTTGCATTTTCAATCTATGTTCTATTAACAACAAGATATAAAAATGAAAATAAACGTGTCTTAATTATACACTTAAGAAGTTAGATTAATTAAATGCCATAGTCGTAGCATGAAACAACACCTTATGGGAATTGGTAAAAGCTTGTCATAAAAGAAAAAAAATTGAAACTTGGAAGAGGCTATTTTCACAAGTTAGGAGCTGGTTGCCTTTTGTTCGTGTTATCATATTCAAAATTGGGTCTCACCAGTTTCAGGCACTTGGAATTGGGTCATATGATAGAGATTCTTCTGCATCACTGCTAATAATTTGTCATTAATGGCTGATTCTGTAGGAGTAAACAAGATGAAACTGTCAAGGAATGAAGGGGTCCTTCCAACATCTCTACAACTTTGCCCATTGATGGTCGATCAGATGGCATGGTTTGAATGCAACTTCCTTACTGTATCATTCTCCTCCTCCAGAATTGTGCTGAAATACTTTTCGTCATTGCCTGGCTCCAGGTCTTTGTATACATAATGTGGAAACATTTAACTTGTATGAGAGACATCCAAATGTAAATTCCTTCGATCACTATCAAATTAACTCCCTGATAAAAGTAGAAGTACTAGATGCATAAATAGAAATGTATATTGATTCATAACTTCTTACACTGAAATGTTCTATAAATAATCGAACACATATTTGTATATTCCTACAACAAATCACTCCTTAATTGGCTCCCCTTGAATCACGCCCTAATTTGCTCCATTACTCACGTTAATACTCCCCCTCAAGTTGGTGCATACACATCAACTATGCCCAACTTGCTAAGTGAGTCATAAAAGGCCTTCTTAGACATTCTTTTTGTGAGCATATCGACAAGTTGCTCTTCTGTAGGAACAAAAGGAAAGCTAATGATCTTTGCGTCTAACTTCTTCTTTATAAAGTGACAATCAACCTCCATATATTTTGTACGATCATGTTGCACATGATTTTGTGAAATATCAATAGCTGCCTTGTTGTCACAGTACAGCTGCATAACACACTTAGACTTAATACCCAAATTTTGTAGCAAGATTCTAAGCTATAACAATTCGCACACTCCCTGAGCCATACTTTTGTACTCTGCTTCAGCACTAGATCGAGCTACCACATTTTGTTTCTTACTCTTCCACGTAACAAGATTACCCCCAACAAAGGTAAAGTACCCTGATGTGGATCTCCGATATATATTATTTTCCAGCCCAGTTTGCATCTGTTAAGCCACAAACCTCAAAGATATTATTGTGATTAGAAAACATTACTCCTCTCCTTGGAGCTGACTTTAAGTACCTCAAAATCCTTACAACAACATTTATGTGGTCCACATTGGGATTATGCATGAACTGACTCACTACACTTACTGCATACGCAACATTTAGTCTGATATGTGATAAATAAATCAAGTGTCCAACTAGCCTCTAATAACGAGTTTTTTCATTAGGCACTTGATCTGGATACTCTGTTAATCGATGGTTCTGCTCAATAGGAGTATCAATGGGAGTGCAATCCAACATACATGTCTTTGTTAGTAGATCAAGAATGTACTTTCTTTGACACATATAGATACCATCACTTCCCCGGGCTACCTCAATGTCCAAGAAGTACTTGAGTGTACATAGGTCATTCATCTCAAACTCTGTGGCTAGCTGTTTCTGTAATCTATCCACCTCAACAGTATCATTCTCAGTAACTACCATATCATCAACATATATGATTAGGGTTGTTACATTCCCTTGTTTATGTCTGAGAAATAATGTGTGGTCTGAATTACTCTGTCTGTAGCCAATTTTCCTCATGTATTGTGAGAATCTTCTAAACCAAGCACGAGGTGACTGTTTAAGACCATATAAAGACTTTCTCAATCTGCATACAAAGTTACTTAGAGAAGCGGCCACATATCCAGGCGAAAGATCCATGTACACTTCCTCTGTAAGTTCTCCATGAAGGAATGCATTCTTAACATCAAACTGTCTAAGTTGCTAGTTTAAGCTAGCAGCAAAAGAGAGCAATACCCGAATAGTGTTTATCTTTGCAACATGTGTAAATGTCTCATCATAGTCTATGTCATATGTCTGGGTGAACCCATTTGCTACTAAGTGTGCTTTATACCGGCTCACTGACCCATCTGGATTATGTTTCACTGTAAACACCCAATGACATTCCACAGCTTTCTTGCCATGTGGTGGAGATACAAGCTCACAAGTATTGTTCTTTTGTAATGTTTCTATCTTTTCGTCCATTGCTTTCCTCCATTTTGGATCTCCTAATGTATCATGCACTTTGTTAGGTACTGATACAGTAGATATTTAATTCACAAATGATTCATATGACTTAGACAATCTTTTGGTAGACATAAAATTTGCCACAAGATACTTAACTTTAGCCTGAAGGGTAGGTTCATATTTTTTTGTTGGCTGACCCCGAGTAGACTTATTTGGCAAGACATATTGTATACTATTAGCCTCACTAGTATTAGCCCCAATAGAATGACACATTGGTAATCTCAACTGAAGCTGTTACCATATCTACTGGCTCATTTGTCTCCCACTCTCCATGATACAGCTCTTCAAAATATGAATTTTCCTCCTGAAGAGTAGTATCAAAAGAGATAAAATAACTCATGTCCTCAAAGAAAGTAACATTCATTGTGACATAGTACTTTCTGGTAGGTGGATGATAGCACATGTACTCTTTCTGATGTCCTCCATACCCAACAAACACACATTTAACTGCTCGGACATCCAATTTAGACCTTTGATGTTTTGGAAGATGGACAAAACCAACACAACCGAAGACACGAGCAAGAATGTTATGAAAAGAGGGTAATGAGACATGAGATGCAAGCACCTCATATGGAACTTTTTCCTAAAAGACACGAGATGGAAGACGATTAATGAGGTGTGCGGAAGTTATGACAACATCACCCCAAATGTATTTAGGTATATGGGCACTAAAAAGAATACACCGAGCCATATCAAGTAAATGGCGAATTTTGTTTTTAGAAACTCCATTCTGCTCAGGTGTGTAAGGACACGTTGTTTGATGAACAATACCGTGTGTGTTAAAGAACTCCTGAAAGACAAGATTCACATAATCCCCCCCATTATCATAACGAAGAACTTTAATTGTTTCATTATATTGTGTTTGGATAGTGGTATAGAATGCTTCAAAAGCCGAAAAAACATAATCTGTAGTTTTAAGAAGAACAATCCATGAAAGGCGTGTGCAATTATCAATAAATGACACATAATACCGTATTTCGAACACGTAAACTCTTTGGATGGTCCACAAACATCAGAATTAATTAATTCAAAAGGAATAATACTTTTATTAGAAGTACTAGGGGAATAATTAGATTGATGACTCTTGCCCAAAACACATGTCTCACAATGTAAAAATAACGTATCCACACTAATAAACAAAGTAGGCATGTATTTTTTCATAACACTAAAATATGGATGCCCTAAGCGACGATGTCATAACCATACTTCACTTAGCTTGTTAGAAGTGGATATTAAAGTGGTTTGAGACTGTGCCCGTGGTTTCTCCCCCGCATATGTCAGATCCAGATGAAACAATCTGCCTATCAGATACCCCCGACCAATTAACTTCCCAGTGATATGATTCTGAAATATCACATACATATGAAAAAATGTCACAGAACACTTAGCATCTGTGTTCAATTATGGGACAGATATCAAATGATGAGATAAAGTAGGTACATATAGCAAATTGTGAAGCTCTATTGTGGGAGTAATACGAACTGACATTTTCCCTAACACGAGGAATGCCTCACCATTAACATTAGTAACATAGGGTACTGGTGGAGGAGACAATACGATAAAATAAGATTTTTCATAAATCATATGATCAAACGCACTAGAATCAATAATCCATGTATCAAAACCAACAACGTTAGAAATATTTAAGCCATACCAATTTTATCACGACCAGCTATGGATGCGGTACGTGTTGCTCCTCCTGCTGTATGATGATCATGTCCAACCACACCATAGATATCTGGTTCCTAGACTAATTGAATAACTGCTTTCGCCTTGGGATGATAATTAGGCCTCTTAGGCATAAGATGTGGATACAACTTCCAACAGGTTGCACGAGCATGGTTAGTATCATGACAATAAGAGCAAGGAGAGTGGGGCTGATTCCCGAAGCCTGATGGTGGTCCTTGCTGATGAAGTGAAGCTGAAGTTGCTTGCGGAAGGGGTGGTGCTGGAGATCTAGCATATAGAAGTAAGGCTGGAAACTACAACTTGTGCCTGATGAAGACTCTCCTGCTGACTCATCCTTACGAATATATGTGAAAGTGGTGATTAGTCTAGGGGGTTCGGTCTTTCTGAGCAATTCTTATTTCGCACTGTTATGCTTTGCATCAAGACCTTTCAGGGAATGGTGAACTCGCTCAAGCTCCTTCTCCTTTTGGTACCAAACAATATCCTCCTGATTCTTCATCATGCAAAGACGTTTCACATCAATCTCAGCCCAAATATTTTTCAGTTTGGTGAAATATTGCGCCACCGGTTGCCCATCATGTTGCATCGCCAATTTGTGCACATTAACTCATGAACCTATATGAAATCAGAGTCATTAGTATATAAGCCTTCTAGTGTTTGTCATATTGCCTGCGCAGTGGCACATGCCTCCACCAGATCAACTATCTTGTCATTCATAGGTTTCCACAAGATTAACATCACAAGACCATCATCGTCGTCTCACTTAGTGTAGGCAACAATATCATCTTTATTAGGAGCCTTAGTTACTCCGGTTATATGCCCCATCTTGTGCATGCCTCGAACATGAGCTGCTGTTGAAATGAAAAAAAATTCAAAAGTTCAATTTCCTTATCTCTAACAGAAGAACAAGCAAAGATCATGTAACACATGCTTGTCGATCAAATTGGAGTGAAGATAGATAGCTGGATATTTACCCTCTAATTCAAAATTCAAAATTATCTAGATATTTAGATTGGTTAATTGGAAGGGAGGAACATCCAGATTATGTGCAGAGATAGTTGGACTTTTTCAACCATGATGAGATCAAAGCCAAGCTAACCTTGTTAAATTCAAAATCTCAAATGAAGTTTAGTTGAACCGATGACCTAGATGCATGGTCAAACCGGTTGAATGGAGCTATAAACTTGGTTAAATTGATTTGAATTTCAACTCATATCAAATTCAAATCGGAGATATCTTCAACTCCACCTCATCCAGAACTCCACTATATATACAAGCCACTCAAAACATTAAAGGGGGGAGGAGGAAGAAAAAAAAAAGGGAGAACGTACGGCAGAGAGAGAGAGAGAGAGAGTAGAGGAAAATACACAGAAGCTCTTGAAAATTAAAGGGGCAAACGCCAAAGCTTCAAAGAGAGTTCATACAGCTACACCACCTTGCAACGTGGAAGACGCTTTACAAATCACAGGTATACAATTGTACGTTGTAGTTATCACCTGAAATTACTAATGAATTCTCTCGTGGCGCAGACAAAAGGAAAATGTGTTTCCCATAGTCTAGGCTCTTTCTACAAATCAAATCATCTGTCATTAACGACTTTTGGGCAAAGACACAAAGTCACCATCAAGCCCTTGTTTATAGCCACAATAACGACATCTCTTTTTGTTTAGCCTCCTAGCCCAAGGGTTCGATCATGTAATACCGCTGCTGCGACGCAAGCTTAAAATAGGAGCAGTGGATTGTTGTCGAAGAAGTGTTGGTCTTGACTCACCGTGACATGCATTTGATCACCACAAGACAACTAAAATGAAGCAAGAGTCATCGTGCAATGGAGGTAGCAAGTATCATTGTTCCTTCCTCACCACGGATGGAGTAGTCCAATATATACATTGATGGAAGCTTATGGTTGCAATTTCTCTTTGCGGTGACAAAAGAGTAGATTTCCTCGCGTACCAGAAAAATCCCCTCAAAGCACCAGAAAATTCCCTCAAGCACCAAGCAACATAAATATTTTCTCACCACAAAGGATATGGAAATCCCCTCAAGCCCAAATATAGACACCTTCTGTGATTCCACGATGTTGGAGCAGTGAAGACAAAGTTGCATGCAAGACAAGTCAAGGAGCCAAGAGCTAGACACCTTCTGTGATTCCACGATGTTGGAGCAGTGAAGACAAAGTTGCATGCAAGACAAGTCAAGGAGCCAAGAGCTTGATTGAAGTCTCAAACAGTGAAGAGGTAATCAAGATGAGATGAGGACAACATACCTACTGGGAAGACACAAAGGGCACAAAGCAATAATATGCCGAGGAGCTTAGAATGAATGATGAGTATATGTGATTATATCACCACGAAGCTACACGGCTCTTATGTTCAAGGCATGTCAATAAGTTCAGAAGCCACATGATGCATGCAAAAGACCATGTGTAAAATCATCTTCTGGAGCTTTGGTTATACCCACATGTCCGTAGGTGTTAATTGTGTGCAAAGAAAACATTGATCATTAAGGGTTTTGTCACTCAATGTGAATCACGTAAATGGGCCCCCGAAAAAAAAATGGAAGTAAGCCCACAGTGCAAAGGCCCCGGCCTCATCTCGAAACGAAGCTCAAAACGTCGACAACTTCAAAGTCAAAGTGAAGCAGTGTAAAGCCCATGTCAAGTCTCAAAGCCGAACTGCAAAGCTCGACACGGATGTCCAAGTCGAAATTAGTTCACTAAATTCCGAGGCCCGCTGTAAAGCCCAGCATAACTTCAAGCTGTCACTAAATTCCGAGGCCCGTTGCAAAGCCCGGCAGACACTCTACCAAATTGGGTGTCTAAATGAAATATGTTTAACAGATTCAAGTTCGCCATATATCCGTCAACCTCAAATGTTGGTACAAAACCGAAAACACCTATGAACTATGGTCGGTTTGATTCCGCAAAGGGTACGTAGGCAATCTAGCGACCCACTAGATGCAACCACATGTCCAAATAGAATCCCTGACCACCAGTCAAATTCGCCCAAATAGAATCTCTAACACTACCAGTTAAATTCGACTAGTCCAAAATGAATCACTGACTGTAGTCACATTCTTCAAACACCAGAAAATCATATCCACTCCCAAATCACAAATCAAATCCAAATCAAATCCATGGGGTTTAAACCCATATCCCAAACACAAAATCCAATCCCTGGTTCACTTACACCAAATTGGTCTCAAACACAAATCCCATTCCAAAATCATAGCCTTTCAATGTGTCATTCACGCATTGGAATTCTTGAACTACGAGTGGCTTGATCCCTCTCCCAAGGTACGTAGACAACCCATTCAAATTTCCGGGTGCAGCCGCAAAAACAAATATCTCATATATTTGATTTCGTCATAAATGGAATCAAAGGGTATTTCCCTACAAACAAGGGATTGTAATTAAGAGACACATTCTGTCTTGAATGGGTCGAACCCGAAATAATTAAAACTTTATTCACTATATGAATATGAGTGAAATTATGTTGGGTGACATTTTGGTTCACTACGTGCACAATTTTACTCAACAACTGCCATAATTCTCTTCCATTTACGGAAATTGGTCCCATTGAGTTTGGCGCTCTAAAGGAACTATTTTCAGAACTCTTGACAGATACTTCAAATTTCGGAACATCATTGATCTGAGAACTCTCTGTTTTGTCTCCAGAGATGGGCATGTCTTGTGTGCACTTGCACTGTCAGTGACAACAAAATTTGGGCCGGGTCAAGTCGGGGCGGAGAGTAGCCGAAAGAGCTGAAAACGGTTCGGAGAGGAGTGGCGGCGTTGGAGGGCAGAAGCGACGTCGGAGTGCAGCGCTTGGACAAGGGTGACGTCTGAGGAGAGCGACACGATGGCTTAGGGGAGCGTGACGTCGAAAGAACGGATGGAGGACCGTGAGAGGGCAGAGGGTAGTGATCTGGGCAGCGCCGGTCGAAGGACGAGCAACTGTTCCACATTCCAAGAGAGACGACGCCAGAAGCAAACGTCGACTAGGGCAGAGGACGCCGACGCGCAGAACCGGAACCGGACTGGAGAAGGTGGACGGGCACGTCTTGGCAAAGCACCTACGCCGAAGAGACAACAGTGTTGCCGACTATGGCTGCTCGCTGCACATGCTACAACAGTTCCACGCCAAAAACAACAGAGGATGAAAAAATTGGCTCTGATGCCAAATATAAATGTATATTGATTCATAACTTCTTACACTGAAATGTTCTATAAATAATCTAACACATATTTGTATATTCCTACCACAAATCACTCCTTTAATTATTTCCCCTTGAATCAGGCCATAATTTGCTCCATTACTCACGCTAATAGCATACGATCTCAATCATAGTACGCATACTATTGGTTGTACGAATGCTCAATCAATTCCTCAGCTCAATCATATAGAGTAAATCAAACCTCAATTGCCAATTTGGTAGTTATTCCCCTTGCGGGCTAGCCTTCTCATGATCTCATCACAGGCAATAGGATAGGGTGATGCTGGGTGTGTTTGGTACAGCTGGGCTTATAAAAAAAGTCGGCTTATGCTGATTTCTGAAAATAAGTGGCTGATAAATAAAGTTGCAGACTGTTTGGTAAACTGGCTTATATAAGTAGCTGTTAGTGACAGAAGTAATGGCAAAGCGTTTGGTAAACTCAAACTAGCTTATGCTTTTAATTTGTCAAATGACTAATTTAGACATGTAAGATAATTTTCAGTTAATTTTAATTTAAAACAATGCCTAAAAATATATGGTATATTAATATTGGATAATTTTAAAATTATCTTAAACCAATATACTCTGATATTGATAATTTGGTTTTGATTAAGATCATGTCAATACATAAATACTCAATCATGTGCATTCATCAAACTTTGGGCAATCCAGTCTCTTAATATATCAATTTCTTGTGCGCCATGATGATTTTGTTCATCATCATCATCTTCTTCCTTCTTCCTCATCTCCACCACCTTCCCTTTCTTCGCCTCGGATAAAATGTCTATCACGATGTGCATATCTTCGGATATAATTATGAAGTGTCATAGTAGCGATGACAATCTTCACTTGTTTCTCGTATGAATATCCTTGCATGTCTTTTAAAATCTTCCATTTTTTTTCCAAACTCCAAATGAGCGTTCTATAACTCCTCTAAGTGAAGAGTGTGCTTGGTTAAATAATTCTCTTTTATTTCTTGGTTCTCGGCCACGATATTGTTGGAAGTGTTGTGGTGGCCCTTTATAAGGTCTCAAATACCCTGGCAGAGTGGGATATCCTGAATCCACAACATAATATTTTCCTACAAAATTATCATGTAATAAAATTTGTGAAAATGTCATTTGAAGCATGAATTGAAATGAAATACTGTTTTTCAAGTTTAATACCCCCAGTAGAAGTTTACTAGAGGTAGTAAACTTTAGTAAATTTTTACTATCCCCAGTAAACTTTATTTTTTTGCATCTAAGTTGATTTTTCTCCGTTTTAAGGTGTGTTATGGCCTTTAGAAATACTGTTTTTCAAGTTTAATACCCCCAGTAGAAGTTTACTAGAGGTAGTAAACTTTAGTAAATTTTTATTACCCCCAGTAAACTTTATTTTTTTGCATCTAAGTTGATTTTTCTCCGTTTTAAGGTGTGTTATGGCCTTTAGAAATACTGTTTTTCAAGTTTAATACCCCCAGTATAAGTTTACTACCTCTAGTAAACTTTAGTAAATTTTTAATACCCCCAGTAAATTTTATTTTTTTGCATCTAAGTTGATTTTTCTCCGTTTTAAGGTGTGTTATGGCCTTTAGAAATACTGTTTTTCAAGTTTAATACCCCAGTAGAAGTTTACTAGAGGTAGTAAACTTTAGTAAATTTTTACTACCCCCAGTAAATTTTATTTTTTTTACATATAAGTTGATTTTTCTCCGTTTTAAGGTGTGTTATGGCCTTTAGAAATACTGTTTTTCAAGTTTAATACCCCCAATAGAAGTTTACTACCTCTAGTAAACTTTACTAAATTTTTACTACCCCTAGTAAACTTTATTTTTTTACATCTATGTTGATTTTTCTCCGTTTTAAGGTGTGTTATGGCCTTTAGAAAACTCCAGAATATATTTAATAAAAAATTTAAAACCATTCAATATTAATCCTGGAGTTTTCCTCATCCGGCTCAACCCTTGAATACTTCTTCTTCAAATTCACATCGTTCCTAATCAAGTACAAGAATAACATTAACATTTTAGGAATGCAAAAACCCTATAATTCAAGATAGCAATGAAATTGAACAAATTAGAGCCAACCCAGAGGTGCCCATGGGTAGAAGAAGAGAGAAGGAACAAAACTAGTTGAAGACGGAGGAGGAGGGCCGCCGTCGGGGGTTGAATGTGGGAGGGAGAGGACGAAGTCTTTAGGGGTGTACTGCCCGGAGAGAGGGAGGTCGCCCTTGGCGGTGGATTTGGCCTCGTTGATGGTATTTCTGTTTGATATGTGGTGGGTCGTAATTAGTTGAAACCACCAAGGGTACCCATTGGTATTTTGGAATGTTCATTAATTCGCCGCTACAGTGCGCGCGTTAAGAAGTAGAAGCGGCTTCTAAAAGGAGGGTATGAGCTACTTCTCCTTTTGGCTTGAAAAAGTCACAGCTTTTAGAAGTTGGAAGGCAGAAACCAGTTTACCAAACGGGTTGTTGGGCTTCACTTATAATCACCAGAGCTCATAAACTCTACCAAACACAGCCGCTGAGGGGAGAAACATAATGGGTCTTAGGTAACCTAAGATTCTCTTTCTTGCTATAAGGAGGTTTGCCAATCTTTCACTTCAGAGTGACTGATGTTAATTCCATGCCAATATTGATTAATAAAGTAAAGAAAAAAAACTTCAACAAGGAATGGTTGAGCGCCGGACAGACGGACAAGATTTACTCCAATATTCCCATTAGATTTCTTAACTTCACCCTGAATCCTATTGCCCGGCTGATTTCAAGCTCACAAATCGGATTGTCACTCTAATCACTACATAACTATATATCAACTGAAGCCTATTGCCCTATCTGATTTTCAAAATCACAAATCCGTACTTCACTCTAATTACTACATTTACCATATATCAATATCATAAAACCATACAGTTGGTATTTTAAGTTCAATACACCAATCCCAATATTCCCAAAAGTTCACAGCCACAATCAAAGCATTACACTACCACTGGAAATCAGTACCAAGGAGTGAAAGGACAACTACCTAGCCTAAAATGCCGGCACTATTAGACGAAATTCCCATTAGATTTCTCAGTTCTCAGTTTCTCACCCTCACGCTGAATCCTATTGCCTTGTCTGATTTTCAATTTCACAGATTCGTCCCTCACTATGAGTAATAACTACATTACGCATGTGGAATCATCTCAATATACTATAAAATGCCTCCACGCACTAATCAAATTCAACACTAAAACACATTTTACCAAATCTGTACATTCAAATGTAGGTACCAAAATATCAAACAACTGAAATGGAAAGAAACTAAACAAAAAGCTCACACACCTTTGCCTGGATTATACGGAACATATACATAACCGGTCTCCCTGCTAAAGTTCACACCCGGATTGTATCTCTGTAGCAAACTCTTATCCAAACTCTCCGCCTCCGCAATCGAAGCCAAACTATCCCCAGGCCTCAATGGGTACGTGATAAACAACTTGTTGTCCGAAACCTTACTATCCCCACACGAACAGTTGACCACCACATCAAGCTTCGGGTCCACCAGTATTTTATTCTCCTCATACTCATTATTAAACCTCCTCAAAGCCGCCACCGTGGTCAGGTTAGTGTAGAACGATAATTTAAAAACCAATAAGAGTGCAAACACGTGTACAAATAAAATGTGATTTATTTAATATCAAGCGCGGGGTTACAATCTTTGTGTACTCCTCATATTCTATCTCCGTATATGACTTGTCTCAAGGGTGACGTGCACTTGATCTTAAGGATTTGAATTTGATCTGGATTTGGACTTGATGAAGAACAAGCGATTTGACCACTTGATGATTCTTCGTGGACTTGAGTTTGGATTTGGATTTGGATTTGGATTTGATGAAGATCGAGCGATTTGACCGCTTGATGATTCTTCGTGGACTTGAGTTTGGATTTGGATTTGATGAAGAACGAGCGATTTGGCCGCTTGATGATTCTTTGTGGACTTGAGAGACTTCGGGATTTGTTGAGAGTGATCTTGCCCAAGTGATTTTCTCTCTTCTTCTCAAGTCTAAAATCTCGCCATCCCCCTTCATGTTGAATGGGGTATTTATAGTGTCAATGTTTATATTTGTAGAATATTTTAATGACACTAAATTAATAAATTTTTTTAATTGTATAATTAAATCAATATGTATTTTCCGATTAATTTAAAATTAGTTATTCTCATAACTATATTAAACAGAAAATAATTGACTTAATTATAACTGTTAAGAAATTTATTAATTTAATCAAATTTCCGATTATCATTTCGAATCGTCAATGACATTTAATTTTTTCGATTTATGTCGGAATCACGTAGCTTCGATTACATCCATCCGTTTATGTGTTGACACGAGCTTTATTCAGATCCGCAATAACTTTGTTGACTTTTGGCCACGTGTGCAATTTTGTCAGGCTCTTGGTCGATTTAATTATTTAACGAAGATAATTTACTTCATTAAATTTCATATGTCTACAAATGCCCCCACTTCAAGTCGTATTGCAGGCACGTCGTCGTCACGTGCCGAAAGCGCAGCTTGAAGTATGCACTTTGATTTGGAGAATTTGTGGAGCTAACTTCCGAAGCTCTGCAAATTTTGTAGTAATTTTTCCATCATATAATTGTGTGATGCTTAAAAGCATATAATATCTTACTTTGTTTAATTGCATAGAGCTTGACCACCACCGAATGCTTCAATGTACGAAAAATTCAATGAGATTAGATATCCATAACGAAATAACGATTCTTGAACATCTAGCAGTCATTTTGTTTCAGTATGGTGGACAACTTCATATTTAATTCCCAATGACTTTCTCCATTGCCTTTCGAATAATTGTCACCACTACAATTTTCCACTGAATCAGTGGCAAGCAAGAAGGCGCATGTGAAGGATGAAAATCGGGAAAGCAGACCATATATGTTCCATAATCATTGGGAAAGCAGACCAAGCAAGAAGTCGCATGTGATGATGTTCCATTTTCAACAATTGAAGGACTAGCTTTATCACTAGTGACCAAGTCACTCGCATGTGCGCATGTGCTTGTCTCCTGCCAAAGAAAGAGGTGTGCACCTGTTGCGGTTGGGAAGACTCTTCATTAAAATCACAAATCAAGACTTCGTTTTCTTTCAACGAATCTTCAGAATTAGTTATGTTTTTAAACTTGTGCTTCTTCTTTGAAGCAGTTTGAGTCTGAGATTGTGAAGGATCTTCAACTGCTGGATCGCAGTTCATAGATGTATCTTTTCTAAATTCAGCATGTTCTCCTGAAGTATCAGATTCTTTGTATGTATCATTGGTCCTATGAATTCCAGAGTCTGGCCTGTTATTCAAATTGGATGCCAAATACCTGCAAGGTACTACTGTAGTAGTTCTGTTTACAACCAAGGTATCACATGCAACATCTCCACCCTCATTTAATGAGTCTTCTGGAGGTACAATATCTATCAGTGACTGTTCTCCATTGATTCCATGAACTGGAGCATCATTTTCGGAACCGTCTGTCAAGCGCCTACTCTCCGAGAGCCCAGAGGCTTTTTTGTAGACGGCATCTGACGGCATTGACGCTGGCCTGGTGCCTCTGCAACTCGACGACGGGAAGCGTAGGGAAGCAGATGTCGAGGACGACGACCTTGGCGGTATCTATGATGATGGTGGCCATGTACCTGGGTCCTGCTTCTTCCATCCCAAACGGACCAAGGGGGTGTCGGGCTCGGAGCTCTCGTAGATGATGGTGGAGTGCTCCTTGTCACGGAGGTCCAACACTCTGACGGAGCCGTCGGTGCATTGCCAACGCCCTCATCAACCTCGACGACTCCACCAACGCGCTCCCTCGGCCGACGAGGCTCGCTGCATTGCCGGCACCTCCGCTTTTTTTAACAGTTGAGTTTGACGGAGATCACTGACACCATTATTGTGACCCTATAGCCATTTGACACATCAGCTCGGCTCTCGGAGTTCAGGCGTTTACCAGAATATACCATCATTTTCTTTCAAATGCACTGCTTCTTCATTTTTCCGCTTAGCCTGACGTCTTTTCTTCACAGAAGGTGAAGCTTCCCCCAAAGATGCGCTGGTTTTGGCTTCACTTATTTCTTTCCTTGACATATCTTCCTCCCGTTCCGGTGCTGCCGGAACTCTAAACCCCTCATTATACAGGTCGCCAACCTCTTGTGTTTCAGGTACTGACCCATTGTTTGTCTCATCAAATGAAGCTTTGAGATGATCATCATCAAAATGCATGATTTCCATCTCCATATCTTTTGAAGTTTCTCTACCAGAATCCACTGAACCATTCGGGTCTACAATATTATTCTTGTTGCCCTCTATTATCAATGTTACTGAATCATCAACACCAAACAACCTTTTGCTAAAAGCATCAGCAAAAAAGAAAACACTCTTTGTCCACTCCATTGGCAATGCTTCTAACACGCATGCAGTCCGAGAGGCGATACAAGCATCCCCTCCGGTTCACCTTCAAAGATCGAATCTTGATTTCTCCATCGCTCAACATATGCTCATTTTCCAATTTTCTTTGAGGTCGGAGATGGTCTCGTTGCCGGAGACGGTGATGGCCAAGTAGGTGATAAGGCTGGTGGTTACGAACACAGTGACGTCATCCGAGGTGGAGCTCGGGGACTTGGCCATTGGTTGTTGAACTCAGAAGGAAATGAAACAGAGACAGAAGTTCTCGGTGTTGTGGGTTTTGGTGTTTCAATGGTGTTTCACAGATGATGAATTTTTTTTTGACCTTTTTTTTTGGTTTTTTTTTAGCTTTTTTTTGGACTGATATTGACGTTTTTTGTAGGATTTTAAAGCCAAATTTGAAGTCGCGGTCGATGTAGCCATTCGACTTCTTTCGAAACGCGTTGATTTCTGGTGGATTTGAAGAACGTAAACGACCTAATCGCTTTACTGCTCTCAATTCATAGACTTGACAACAGTTAACAAAAGCGTGTTAGGCTTTACGCATCACATTCACCATGTCGGCTTTCAAGAGTTTGAAGAACATAAACGACCTAATCGCTTGACTGCTCTCACTTCATAGACTTGACGACAGTCAACAAAAGCGTGTTAGGCTTTACGCATCACATTCACCATGGTGGCTTTCAAGAGTTTGAAGAACATAAACGACCTAATCGTTTGACTGCTCTCACTTCATAGACTTGACGACACTCAACAAAAGCGTGTTAGGCTTTACGCATCACATTCACCATGGTGGCTTTCATGAGTTTGAAGAACGTAAACGACCTAATCACTTGACTGCACTCACTTCATAGACTTGACGGCAGTCAATAAATACGTGTTAGGCTTTACGCATCATATTCACCATGGAGGCTTTCAAGAGTTTCAAGGACTGGACGATTACTATCCTCGACGATGTCGAAGATGAGCAACATGATGGCGCCACCTTAACCATATATCCCTATTTTACCAGGTCATTCGCTCTTAAAGCTCCATTATATGGCAGTTGAATTCTCGTCTTGCAATGGACTTACGTAGTGAATCGTCAAGTAGCCAGCTACCAAATGCCTAGGTAAGGCGACAATGTGCTAAGTTGAGACATTTGTAGAGCTTCGCTTGATCACGACAACCCAAGAAATTCGGCAAAATACTTTTGATCAGCGTCAGTCTATGCTTGATTCCCTTGAGAACTTGAAGGAAGAACAACATATTATAGAGCAGACGTTGGACTTGCTAGATGCAGACATTTTTCTTCACGATGCGAAACTTGTTGATTTAGAACAGAAAAAGTGCCAAATCCAAGAGATTCCAGAACTAACTGCAACAGAGATTGAAGAGGCAAAGAAGTTACGAGCCAATTTTGAAGAACGTCAGAGCAGCTTCAAGGGTTTGACCTGGATGTGACAGCTGAGTTTAATGATCAGGATTTGCTCATCTCGTCTTTTTCTTTTCAATCAAATCCTTCTTTTTTTTGATGTGATTGAACTTAAGATTGTTATTCTCAAGATGCCTACGTATTCTTCTAAAAAAAGAATCAAGTCATCACGTAGTTCAAGGGTTTCTTTTTGTTTTTTGTTTTGTTTTTGGGTGCCTCGTGCAGTTTAAGCTCATGCAGGCGTGGAGCAATTTTTTTTTGTCTTATGCAGTTTAGGCTCGTGCTGACTTGGAGCATACATTGTTTTTTTAGTGTCTTGTGCAGTGCAGGCTCGTGCAGACTTGAGCATTTTTTTTGTTTTTTTTTGTGTCTTGCGCAGTTTAAGCTCATGCAGACTTTAAGCATTTTTTGACGTTTTCAAGCATGGTACTTCTTTAAGAACTTGACGTTGTCCGTGATGATACATCGCGGTATACCGTGGCGTTGTATAATACTTCAAGTAATGAAGTCCACAACATTTTCTTTCTTTATTTCTTTCAGTGGTATCGCTTCTGCCCACTTTGAGAAGGAATCTGTGGCTGCCAGAATGTACATATGACCAGTCGATGATTTCGGAGTGATGGGTCCGATTGCATCCATTTCCCAAACGTCGAATGGGTGCGAAGCAATTGTCGGATGCAACGGCTCAGGTGGCTGATGAATGAAGTTGGCATGAAACTGACAAACTTGCCATTTTTGTGCATACTCCATACAATCATTGACCATGGCAGGCCAATAATACCCTAGTTGTCTTACTTGAAAATGTAACTTTGGTCCTGACTGATGTGCTCCACAGACTTCAGAATGAACCTCTTCCATGGCTTTGACCGCTTCATCTTTTTCCAAACATCGAAGGAGTACTCCGTCAAATGACCTCTGATATAAAGTTTCTTTGTAGTAGAGGAAGCGCGGTGCTCGCCGCTTGATGCTCCACCTTTGCTTTGAATCTTCGGGAAGCTTATTGTGCTCAAGATAGTCGATAAAAGGATGCCTCCAATCTTCAACATCAATGGTGTGAACTGACACTACATGAGCACTGGCACACTGGAGTGAAGGTTTTGTTGTCACGACCCACCTTTGGCAAATTGGGATGTCCAAAATTTCGTCTCCAGATAATGCCAAGGTTGCCGCTAAGTTTTCCCATGCGTCTGCCATTTGATTTTCTTTCCGTGGCACATGTATGACTGTAACATTATCAAAGCCCTTCAAGAGTTGTGTGGCGAGTTGGAAATAAGGTACCAAATCTTCCTTCTTGATCTCGTAATTAGTGAGCAGTTGATCAAGCACCAATTTCGAGTCTCCATACATTTCAAGACTTTGGATTTCAATTTCTAACGTTGTTTGCAATCCCATGATCAAGGCTTGGTACTCTGCGACATTGTTAGAGTACAATTCACCTAGAGTGAAAGAATAAGGCAATATCTGTTTTTGTTGAGAGACAAAGATAACACCAGGCCCTGCTCCGTCTGCCCTAGATGAGCCATAGAAAAACATCTTCCAAGTATGGAGGACCTCTGCAAGGAAGACTTCCTCGTCTGGGAATTCATCTGAGATTTCTCAATCCGCTGGAATAGGGTGGTCTGCCAGGAAGTCAGCCAGCGTCTGTCATTTCACTGCTTTAGCGAGCACATATACGATGTCGTATTGGGTCAATAATAATGCCCACTTAGTCATGCGCCCGGTTAGAACTAATTTAGATAATATGAACTTAACTGGATCGACTCGCGCCACCAAGTGTATTGTGTAAGCTTGCATGTAATGCCTCAACTTTTGAATGGCGAAGACGAGTGCAAGACACATCTTCTCTATCGACGGATAATTTAGCTCAGGTCCAGTGAGAGTCCGACTTATGTAGTACAAGGCTTTCTCCTTTTTGGCTTCATTTTCTTGGGCAAGAAGGGCCCCAAGTGATCTCTCTTGAGCCGCGATGTAAAAGATAAGAAGCTTCCCAGCGATAGGTGCACCCAACACCGGAGGATTCGCCAAGTATTTCTTTATGCTCTCAAAGGCATTGCGACAAGCTTCATCCCATACAAATGGAACATCTTTCTTCATGAGTCGACTGAATGGTTGGTAGCGGCCCGCCAGGTTCGATATGAACCGTCTGATGAAGGCAAGTCGTCCTTGGAGGCTTTTCAACTCGCGCAAATTTCTTGGCTCTGGTATTTCCTGGATGGCTTTAATTTTGGATTGGTCTACCTCGATGCCTCGATGCTTCACGATATATCCAAGAAATTTTCCAGAACTGACGCCGAAGGCACATTTCAAAGGATTCATTTTTAACTAGTACTTGCATAACCTGTCGAACACTCTTCGTAGATCTTGCATGTGATCACTTTTTTTTTTGACAACCAAATCATCAACATAGCATTCTACATACTTGTGCAACATGTCACCGAAAATTTTCTGCATAGCGCGTTGGTACGTCGCACCGGCATTTTTTAACCCGAATGACATGACCTTATAGCAATAAATTCCTTTAGGAGTTCGAAATGCAGTGAGTTCCTCATCCTCTAAGGCCATCCTTATCTGATTGTAACCTGATGATCCGTCCATGAATGACAAAACCTCATGCCCGGTTGTAGCATCCACCATGAGCTCTATGATTGACAGAGGGAAATCATCTTTTGGACATGCCTCATTTAGGTCATGAAAATCTACACAAACGCGGATTTGTCCGTTCTTCTTCTTGACATGAACAATGTTTGCGATCCACTTGGGATACTGAACCTCTCTAATGAAGCCCGCGGCAATCAACTTATCAACTTCTACTTCAATTTGAGGAATAAGTTCTGTTCGAAAGCGTCTTTGTGTTTACTTGGTCGGCCGAGCCTCTGGTTTGACAGCAAGTCGATGAACTGCTACCTTTGGATCTAGGCCGGGCATTTCTTTGTACGTCCAAGAAAATACATCTTTGTACTCGAGCAACAGATCAAGATGTTCTTTTTCTTTTTCAGAACTTAAAGACGCACTCACAAAAATAGGTCTTGGGTCTTCCTCTGTTCCCAAGTTAATCTCCTTAAGTTCATCCATAGTGGCTTGCCCCCCGTCTTCAAGTTCTGGAGGAGCTTCGTCTACTTCAATTTCAAAATCTTCATGATCGTCTTCCTCTACGGCATCTATTTCTGCATGATAAGAGGTTTCGACAATGTCATCCTCACCGTCATTATCGAGGTTGCTGGTGTTGTTATCACCTTTTTGTCCAGTGAATATGATGGTATGTTGCTTCACTTTGAGTTGATCTGTGGAATCCACTTCCAACACGCAATGCCTCTTCATTCGTGACGGGATAAGACTACGGATTTCTTTTCTCTCCACTCGACTAAAAGTTGTCTTCTGTCGTTCCTCAAGTGCTTGGATCCTTTCCAACGCAGGCTTTCGCGGAATGAGGTTTGACTTTTTCTTATCTTTGTCTGAACTTGACATCCTTTTGAATATAGAAGTCTGAGTGGTTATACTACCGATGTGATGGAAGACTGAACCTCTACTTGCTATCATGTTCACACGGTTAAAAACCGACACCCTTGTGATTGATTCTTCAATACGTCCAGATGTTGCGTTTCGGGAATTTGGACGAATGCGATCGAACGACGAAATGCGATGGGTTGACTGAACCTCTTGACTCTTCTCTTCAACAACCTCGACACTGATATGTTGCACGTTGGCTCGCCCCGCCCTTCTTCTTCCTGAAATTCTGATTGGCTTGCTCGAAGTGAAACCGAGACCAGCTTTAGAAGAATCAACTGTTGCCCCTTGCTCTCTTAACTTCTTTTGTGGCTCATCGAGCTCATGCACCATCTTTTCTGCAGCTTGGTCGTCCTTCTTGTTTGATGAACCAAAGTCGTATCCGGCCTTTTCTAACAGCTTGTATGCGTTAGGATCGAACCCTTCACTTGTTCTTTTCTTAGGCGGCGATCCATGTTCAATCTTACCTTGAATTGGTTTGACAAACCCTTTTAATGGCTGCTTTGTGGGATTTCGGTTGCTCACCTTTATTAATAGCAATGTTGATTCCTCCCTCAAAAATTTCACATCATCCTCTTCTAGTGTTCGTGGGAACTCTTGTGACTTTGTTCCCACAAATGGAGACTCCCCCTCCCTTCCTCTAGACTTCGGAACATAGCAAAGAACCAGAAAGGCATGGCTGGCTTTTCTTTCTCCAGACGATGTTGCCATTTCAGATGAGACTTTTTGCGACACTTCACCGTGAAGCTCAATGTCTTTTGATTTGACATCATTCTCCCTAACTTTAGCGTCTTTCCCCGTGGAGAGTACTCCGACCAGAAGGACCTCTTTCATCGATTCCTCATCTATGTAGAATTTAGAATCCGCAAAGTATGATTCAGCTTCTGTGAAAGGTTTAGTATCTCCAACCACGGTTTTCACACCTCCGCGATAGAACTTGAAGCATTGGTGCAAAGTGGATAGCACGATGCCATTTTCATGTACCCATGGTCGTCTCAACAACAAGTTGTACGAGGTCTTGGCATCGATGACATGGAACAAGGTGTTTGATTTTAGCTCTCCAATGTCCATGTCTAGTCTGATCATTCCTATCGCTCTTTGTCCTCCTTGGTTGAAACCTTGGATCATGAGACGACTCCTTGACAACTCATCAACGTTGATGCCGAGTTGAGACATGGTTGACTTGGGCATGATATTTACTACTGACCCTCCGTCTATGAGCATGCGATTCAACTTCCGCTCTCGCATGTACCCTGTCACAAAAAGAGGCCGATTATGTGGCTTAGAGCCCAATTGGAGGTCATCATCCGTGAAGTGAATGGTATCACAATATGCATCACACACGCCACATTCCTTCATGCTTGTGGAGTGTTTTCCTGCGTCGATAAGCAACTCAACAAGTGCGCATCTCGTTGATTTTGGCAATTGCATCAAGTCAGAGAGGCTAAGTTAGAAAGGTAGACTCTCCAATTGTTTCAACACCTCATTCTTCTTTAACACTTGACTTAACACATGTTTCTCTTGCTTCAGGCTTCTCGTCTTCTTTGGAGCTAACTTCACAACTTGTGGCCATTGAAGTGACATTCGGTTGTTTTGTCGGCAAGTGTTCTTTTGACAAGTTCCGGCGAAGAGGCTTCCACAAATATGGAACAACTTTCGTCTCAAAACGTCCTCGTCCGTTCTCCACCCGTCGTGGAGGTGATTTCTTATGGCTTGGTTGGGCAATCGGTGAATTTAACATCATACATTTGCGAGTTCTTCTTCGGGTGACCAATATCCATCCTTCATCATCGGCATTAGAGGCAACTTGGAGGGTAGGCGTGGAGGCAGGACATTCTTTAACTTCTTTGGTCTTCTTATGTTCACGCGCCTCTTTTATGAAACATAATGGTGATTTCATGGGGTGAAAAAGGAGTGGAACCGGCTCGAACGACCCGAATGTTACGGTAGTGCAATTGACATCAGCAATGTCGTCAACGTCTAGCTCAATCTTCCCTTACTTGGCGAGGTTCATTATCAAATCCTTGAGAACAAAGTACTTCTTTATAGGGTGACTAACGAGGCGATGATATTTGCAATACTTCGGATCATTGACTCGATGCATTTCTTCTAGACGTTTGCACTCCGGAAGCTCTATTATCTTGTTTTTGAGCAGATCCTCTAACATGCCCGCTACATCAGAGTCTGGGAACGGGTACGTCTTTCGCTCCATCTCCTTTAACGTGTTGTTACTCCAATCGTAGGTTCGAGGAGGTTCCACCTTATTAAACTCTTTCTTATCCCGCGTAGAGATCTTAACCGGTGCAGTATTGATGACCATTAATTCTTTGGAAGGCTTCTTCACAACCTTGTCAAATCTGCTTCCGATGGCTTTGTCTTTTCGTTGGTCGACCAGGGTTTCATTCTTTCCCTTATGACTTGTCAAGCTTAGCTCTATGTCGTGGGCTCGAGTAGCCAACTCTTCGAAAGAACGAGGCTTGATTCCTTGCAAGATGTATAACAAATCAAAGTGCATGCCTTGGATGCACATTTCAACAGCCTCTGACAGTCGATCCTTGCAATCAAGGCTAAGTGAGCGCCATCTATTGATGTAGCCGATCGCGGGTTCATCCTTCCGTTGCTTCGTGTTAGTTAGCTCCATCATGCTCACTGTTCGCCTTGTACTATAGAATCGATTAAGGAACTCGCGCTCCATTTGGTCCCAAGTGTCAACATACTCCGGCTCTAAGTCTGTATACCACTCGAAGGCATTTCCCTTCAACGAGCGAACAAACTGCTTGACAAGGTGATCGTCTTCTGTCCCGGCGTTACTGCAAGTCTCCACGAAGTGGGCAACATGTTGCTTTGGGTTTCCTTTACCTTCAAATTGTTGGAAATTTGGTGGCTGATACCCCCGCGGCATCCTTAAGCTGTTGATTCTCTTCGTGTAAGGTTTGGAGTAAGTGATGGAGTCACGAGAAGGACCTCCATATTGAGCCCAAATTGAGTTGGTGATGATGTCTTGCAATCGCTGGAGTGATAAGGAACCAAGCAGTCGCCATCGTTCTTGGACGTTTCTCCCTTTTCATTTACTTTGCTCCAGCCAGGCGACCCTTTGGTGGAGTTCTCATCATTTTGATCTTCCAACTTGCTATAGAGTTCAGCGATTTGCACATCCTTTTCTTCAACCGTTTGGGTGAGCTTTTCAACCATCTCCAACAGATTGGAGAGTTGCTCCTCGACTGTGGATGCCCCCGTCACCAAGACCTGCGCATTGTCAGAAGAGGATTCATGTGTCATAGAATGAAAGTTATCGCCATCTTCTTTGGGACTTCCATGGTATGATGCCGTACTTGATTCGTCATCAGAGAAAACGTCTTCTAGGATAGGGTCATCTCCTTTGGGACTTCCATGGTATGATGTTGTGCTTGATTTGTCATCAAAGAAAACGTCTTCTAGGATAGGGCCATCACCATGAACGGGTAGAAGAGATTGCTCACTTGGCTCCTTCTCCTTTGACACTTGCTTCTTCCCGCTTTGAAAGGCATGCTCTATTGCTCCCAAGCTCTCTAAGGTGATGACTGGTTGACGAGACTTACTAGTAAGTGCCATGAACGTCGTGGGTTGAGCTCTAGCCACGCTCCGGGTGACAAGGGCAATCCGTTCACTCTTTGATTTGGAGGATGTTTGCTTGGACTTCTTGACTAGCTCGGCCTCTCTGCTTAACCTCGCGGTTGTGGACTTGGATTTCTTCGTTAGAACGACTTGGTTGTTCTTGGAAGTCATCGCACAAACAGATTTGATTTCTTCTGAGAAGGAGATGAGAGGCCAAAAATGTCCCACTGGGCGTGCCAATTTGTAGAACGATAATCTGAAAACCAATAAGAGTGCAGACACGTGTACAAATAAAATGTGATTTATTGAATATCAAGCGCGGGGTTACAATCTTTGTGTACTCCTCTGATTCTATCTCTGTATATGACTTGGCTCAAGGGTGACGTGCACTTGATCTTGAGGATTTGAGTTTGATCTGGATTTGGACTTGATGAAGAACAAGCGATTTGGCCACTTGATGATTCTTCGTGGACTTGAGTTTGGATTTGGATTTGATAAAGATCGAGCGATTTGGCCGCTTGATGATTCTTCGTGGACTTGAGTTTGGATTTGGATTTGATGAAGAACGAGCGATTTAGCCGCTTGATGATTCTTCGTGGACTTGAGTTTGGATTTGAATTTGATGAAGAACGAGCGATTTGATGGCTTGATGATTCTTCGTGGACTTGAGAGACTTCGGGATTTGTCGAGAGTGATCTTGCCCAAGTGATTTTTTCTCTTCTTCTCAAGTCTAAAATCTCGCCATCTCCTTTCATGTTGAAGGGGGTATTTATAGTGTCAAGGTTTATATTTTGTAGAATATTTTAATGACACTAAATTAATAAATTTTTTTAATTGTATAATTAAATCAATATGTATTTTCCGATTAATTTAAAATTAATTATTCTCATAACTATATTAAACAGAAAATAATTAACTTAATTATAATTGTTAAGGAATTTATTAATTTAATCAAATGTCCGATTACCATTTCGAATCGTCAATGACATTCAATTTTTTCGATTTACGTCGGAATCACGTAGCTTCGATTACATCCATCCGTTTATGTGTTGACACGAGCTTTATTCAGATCCGCACTAACTTTGTTGACTTTTGGCTACGTGTGCAATTTTGTCGGGCTCTTGGTCGATTTAATTATTTAACGAAGATAATTTACTTCATTAAATTTCATGTGTCTACAGTTAGCATAGACCAAACTCGCAATCCTGCCATATGTGTCGCCGGAGACAACATCGTACTTGAACACGTGGCCCAAAAAGGAGTTGTTGATGCAGTCACCGGTGAAGGGGACATTGACCCTCGCGTCCGATTAGATACTGTCTATGTAGCACTGACACTTCAAAGACTGAAGTGTCGGAGTGTCCGACACTTCCCGACACGCCAACACGGTGTTGGAAAATGTTGACTTTTTTGACACGGCCCGACACGTTGACCGACACGCCACCTACTGTTTCCGACACGCCACATCAGCATTTTGAATTTTCTTTTCTTAAAAAAAAAAACCTAAGTCCTAAGCCTTAGCACTCAGTTTCCACCTCGCAACTTTCCTTTTGTTTTGCTTCAAAGCAGAGGACGACGCAAAAAAAACCTTATCTGTGATTCTGTGATGGGAATTGAAGTGGGTTTCTCTGGAAAATTGTCGCAGTATCGCACCGGGTCGGTGTCGCGGTGTCAGTATCGGTGCTACATAGGATATTGTCCACGTTGAACAGCGTGGCCGGATTGTAACTAAGGACGGCGGAGTCATTGGTGGACATTAGTTCTCCGATGTAGGTCAGATTGATGCCCGCCAAGGCGCCGACACGTAGTAAGAGCCCAAAGCTGCGCATGTTTCGCTAATAATGCACTCGGAGTTTGCGCTAAAACAGAGACGCAGCAGAGCAAATAAGACTAACCCAATTCGGAACTTCATCTGGGTCGTCGATCTGAAAGTCGAAATTACGAACTGGGTTATGTGTTTGGAGAAAGAAAGAGATTCGAGCGCGGACTGGTGAAGCTTATATGGATGCGTTGTCAACTTGTATGATGGAGTAGAAATTATTGGAGTAGCTGATTAAGGAATGTTTATTGGTCCCACATTGCGTCTTCTGGCTTGACCTCAAATTTGCCGTTTCTACTTCCACTACTAATTTTACCTTCTATTCACTTTATTAAACATCTACAATGCTAATTAAAATCGAGATTAACAAAGTCCTATATTAATGGCTCGTCTATTCTCTCTAGCCATTCTCCTCTTTTTTGTTGGGCTTTGGGGTGATGACGGAGGCGATTCTTGTGGTGGCAGTCTTGGCTGGCTTCCTATTCTAATGGAACTTGTGGGATTTTAGAAATTATTATCATGTACTTAATTGTTTTCTTTTGCTAAAAAAAGGGGAGCTACCACTCCAGATCTTAATGATCACTAATTTAATTGAAAATTTATTCAAGTCATCTACTTAATGTTGCCTCACTTCTTGCACCGGAAGATCAGCGCCAAAAAGAGTGGTGATCCTTTGATAGACGGCACCACCGCCGCCGACATCCAGATCTGCGCTCAAAACATAGGATTTAGCAACACATCTCCGCCTTGAAATCCAGTGCCAAACACAGCCACGACTGGCTGAAAATGAGCCAAAAAAGAGCATTAACCAAAGAAAGGGCAAAACCTCCCTGAGAATGGAAGGTGGCAAGAACCGCAATAGCCATCTCCGAACAGGGGAGGCAATGTAAATATGTAACGTGTCAACCACGGTAGAGAGAGCCTAGGGTTTCACATGTATTATTTGTTGTTTTTTTATATATTGGAAAATGGGTCTGATCAACCATTAACTAGAAAGTTTTAGTGAATAACTGGTCCCTCATGGAAATACTCCCCTTATAATTATACATCAAAAAAGGATGTCATAATCATAGCATGAAACAATAACTTACATGAACTGCCAAACTGGTAATCATTTGGCAACAAAAAAAAGGATCGAAACTTGGAAGAGGCTATCTTCATAAGTTAGAAAGTATAATTACTTTTTGTTCAACTTAAGATATTGGGTCTCACCATGTTTCAGATACTTGGGATTTGATCATATGACATATGTAGATTCTTCTGCATCACTACTAATGATGGTGGATGCTGTTGGAGTAAACAAGACAGGTTTCGGTGGAACTGTCAAGGAATGAACCGATCCTTCCAACATCTCTACAACTTTGCTCATTGATGGTCGATCAGTTGGAATGGTTTGAATGCACCCAAGACTAATTAGCATCATCTTCCTCACTGTTTCATTCTCCTCCTCTGGAATTGCCCTGAAAATGTTGTCGTCATTGTCAAGATCCAGATCTTTGTAGACATAATGCGGAAACATTTCACTTGTATGGGACACGTTAGAATGTAAATTCCGTCTTGCCCCAACCATTTCGAGAACCAGCATCCCGTAGCTGTAAACATCAGATTTGTGTGACACTCCGCCAAAGTTGCGACTAATTACTTCCGGTGCAATGTACCCTGCAGTTCCTCTTGTTCCCAACATTGACACAATACTCTCCCTAGTCTTGCACAGTTTGGCAAGACCAAAATCTGCTATCTTTGGACAGAAGTCTTTATCCAAAAGAATGTTTTGTGGCTTTATGTCGAAGTGCAAAATTCTTGTGTTACAACCGCGGTGCAAGTACTCCAGTCCTCGCGCAACTCCGACTGCAATTTCATATAATGTGTTCCATTCTAAGGGGCAACCTGACTTCAAAGATCCATGGTTATTTATGAACTTATCCAAGGATCCATTAGGCATGTATTCATATATCAGAGCTCTTTTGTTCCTCTGGTAACAGAATCCTGTAAGTGTGACTACATTGACATGGGAAGTTCGACCAATGCTAGCAACTTCATTAATAAATTCTTCCCCATCACCCTTTGATTCATTGAGGACTTTGACTGCCACTAGAAGGCCATCCGGCAGCTTTCCTTTGTAAACAGTACCATATCCTCCTTTACCAATTTGATCTTCAAATGAGTTGGTCATTTTCACCACATCTTGGTAACTATACCTCTTCGGGGCAATCGATCCATGATTCCTTATGAATGCATCGATATCCAACTCATTGCTTTGTTCCTTTTTGGGGAAGATCATTTTTTTCCTTGATATGTATATGATTCCTAAAATGATTAGGAAGGCCCCAGAGACTCCTAACCAAATGCCTATATTAAAAATTTATTAATTGCCTCTCATTAGATTTTTAGCAAAGAAAACAAAGTTTCAGAGAAATAACAAAAAAACATAAGTATATACACCATGCATATTTACTTACCAATGATCCTACCATGAGATCTCGAATCTGCAGGAGAAAAGATACAGTCGTAAGAGGCTTTCCAAAATGTAAAATTGTAAATTAAAAAAAAAAACTCTGTTTCACCATTGTAAAGGTGTTTCAGACCTCAACTATATAATTCAGTTGCTAAAACAATTGATTTAGGTTCATATAGCTATGGCCGAAACAGAATTATGTATGAAAATAAAATCAATGAAAGTGGATTACCATTTAACAATTTGTTTACTTTGTTCTAGGATGCATGGCAATTATTATAAGAGATTCTGCAAATTAATTTGAAATTCGTCCGTAGTGTATTTCCTCGTCTAATCAAAAACGAGAAGATGACAATTGTTATCATTTTAGCTTTATACAGTACGAGAGATTCTGCAAATTTTCTGGAAGCGTAGATTGATTTCTGTACCCTGGTTTTTAATCGCCTGATCAATGGAATATATAAGTTAATTAACTACAGAACAATATGTCAAGGATTTTAGAAATATACCTGATGAACTTGGAGCTGGTGATGGCATTGAAGAATTTCCAGAACATGTGGAGGGTGAAGATGAATACCGGCAAAAGCAAATGAATTGAGAACTAGTAGAGTTTTGCCCACAAACTCCTCCTGATGCAACGCAATCGTTGCAAAGGCCACCATCGTCATTTACCACATCCAATTCAAAACCACCATCTATGGCAGTCTGAATATCTGTATCATTTCCGTCCAGAGCCTCAGAAGCAGATTCAAATACCGGAACCGAAACCTCATTTTCACAGGCGTATGGATAAGGGACCGGTACAGTTGTGAGATTACTAGCCTTCGTCTGTGTGAGATAGGAAGCAGTTCCGGTATTGTTGCAGTCAAGCACATTACTTGCGTCTGCCATCATTGAAATATTGCATCCGTAGTAAATAGACACGTTCAGAAGCCCAGAAGAGTAAGAAAACAGAGAGAAGTTGAGGTTTGTGGGAACATAGCTGGAGGGACAGATAGTTCCCCAGTAATCTTCCCTAGAAACTTTCACAGTCGGAGTTGTTGTAGTATTATTATTGCTCATGTTAATTAACATAGAACTGCTATTACTCACGGGAGTCATGTCAAGAATTCTGAAGTTGATATTCCTCATGGTGATCAACGGGACATCATCTTGGCAAGTAACCTTGAACCCGGATTTTCCACAGTAATCGGGTCGGTTCGCTCCCCAAAAGGGGTAAGAGAGGTTGCTCTCGACACTCCCGCAGGTAATAGGTTTGCTGCAGTTGCCATATCCTGCTGTGACATTGGCACAGAGACTGAATGGAAGGTTGATTGAGAAAAATGAGATGATCAAAAGGAAAGGCTGAAAGGAGAACTGCATAATTTTCAGGAGAAGTTGAGGCGAAGAAGTTGAACTGTTGAAGTTAGGATGAATAGGGAAGCGAAGGCTAAACCAGGCATCAGCTACGTATAATTCTCGTCCATGTCTGCCATTTTAAAATGGCAAGTATTTGAGTGCAAATAACTTAGTGGCTTGACTTGAGATACAAGTCATATAACAGAGTTCAAAGGAAGCGACTTGATAGAAGTCATATTACTCATATAACAGAGTTCAAAGAACCAATAATGGGGTAGAATATGTGATTTGAACAGATTCTACTATATCTGCCAAGTTTTCTGCATTAGACTAGTCTTGAAAGTTTTCAATAAGGTAAACCACTTTTCTCCCAAATAGAACAGTGTGTTTTCAATCATATTCGCGTGATGAGAGCATTTCCAATGAGAACCATCTTGTTGAGAATTAGTTGATAACCAAAGAGATTCACCAATTCTTCGATCTTATATTCAAATCTTTTATATTAAACCCACCACTTTAAATTACACCTAAACCTATTTATTAGATTGATTTTTAATTAAAATAATATATTTCTTACTTAAATAATGGAACCTTATGTTGTAGATATTTACTAATTGTGTCTATTGTTTATACCTGTTGTCGAGAAAACAAAATATTACTCATTAGAAAAACTCCATTCAGGCGATGATAGAAGCAGTTGGAGTTCTGGAAGTTTCTGTTTGTGCAACCTGCAGTTTACAATTTTTCATATCGTGTAGCCTCAAGTACTCAACCAGTTTGATTGATCATGCAATCGAGAACTTAAGACTGTCATTGAGAATTGATCGGTTTAAAGAAACAGTGATGTAAATTATTCAGTTCTACTGTTAGCGAGGTCAGTTTGAGCTGTAGTTGATCATCGACATGGAATTTTTTGAAGGGATTTGATTGGTACACATGACTTCTACCTTTCAATTTCTTGTATATTTAAATGTTCTCATGGCCGGACCAATTTGAAATGAACACGTACTTAAAATTTGAAGAAGTCTTCAATCATAATAAAATTGGGAGAGCAAGAAAAAAAAAGGGGGAGAGAGAGACACGGTTCACACTCACAAATTCAATGATTCACGATCGGTTAGTATTTTTGTAGGTCCTCCGAGAACATGTCTGTAAGCTTTTCGGAGCAATTTTAATCTTTGAGTATAAAAGGCCAACGAATCATCAGTTAGTCGAAGCCTCGAAGGAGGAAAGTGACATATCAAAACATAGACAGTGATATCTTCATGATTGAAGGCATTGATCGACAAGAATGATCTGTATGTATAATCACTATATGATGTTCACTTATATCATCAATAATGAATTGTATGTAAAAATAAATAATTTTGCTTTATCATTGCACTTTGTGTGAAAGATGGTGAGAGTTCGGTTGACTATGCAGAGTGGATTCTAAGGCATCTCCACATCTGTCTCCCTTAGTCCCTTTCTTACTGATAAGATAGCGAACCCGAAAGATAGTGCCACATTTGGATCCAGAATCAAACACATACCATATATTAGCATAATTATATAGCTAGGAAAAAGCCATGCAAATTGAGTATGCATAAGACTAGCAAATCTTATGTAGCAAAAGTTGGAAACTCAGCACTGATTATTCTAGCTAGGTAGTAGCTTGAAGTTGCTAAAAACAAAACTGATTATGTAATCACATCACAGAGAGTAAACATGAGCTGGAAGACGAGGTTCAGCGACAGCTACAAGGGGGAATTTCTTGGGTGTTGAAAGCCCAAAAATCTCTTCCATGTTCAAATCCTCGTTCTTCATGCCATCAGGCAATCTCCACGTAAACCCATGTAACAGATTAGCTAGACTTGAGTGAATGACCTTGATGCCAAGACTGTAACCAGGACACATCCTCCTGCCTGAACCAAATGGCAAAAGCTCGAAGTCCTGGCCCTTGACATCAATATCCTTGCCAATGAACCTGTCAGGGCAAAACTCATCTGGATTTTCCCACAAATTAGGGTCTCTTCCTATTGTCCACACACTCAATAGGATTCTGGTTCCCTGAGGAATGTCGTAGCCAGCTACTTGGCAATCTTCACGGGATTCTCTAGGCACCAACATGGGTGCCACAGGGTGGAGCCTCATGGTTTCCTTTGCAATGGCATCAAGGAAGGGTAAGTTTGCAATGTCCTTCTCTTCAACCCATCTTTCTCTTCCGATCACCCTGTCTAGCTCCTCAGTTGCCTTCTTGAATATCTCCGGCTTCCTTAAGAGCTCCGAGATTGCCCACTCCACTGTCACGGCTGAGCTCTCTGTCCCTCCAGCAATTAGGTCCTAATAATGGAAACCGTCAACAAAACCATTATGCTAATAGTAAATACACGCACGTAGCAACATCGAAAGTAAGGAACTATAGAATTTCACTTAGGTCCTTTTAGTTTGTTATATACTTATATATAAGTAAGGTTTCGGATACATTTATCTGGCGTTAAACTCAACTGGCTGTACCCAAAAAAAAAATCAATCTGGGGTGAATGCTTTAAATTTGGAAATATTCGTATCCACCCCAAGTCCTAATTATTGGCCACACACATATTTCCATACCAAACATGACAATACAAAAGAATCAGGCCGGTAAGATATATAATAACAACATTATGTCACTAGAGTCACTAAAATAAAATAAAAAGATTATCTGAGTTGCATACAGAAATGAATCAAATGATCATACCTGAGTGAAGGCCTTGACTCCATCCCTCTCAAGCTTAACTTCAAGGTTGGGATCATCAGCTAGCTGCAAAAGCACATCCACCATATCTGTTGCAACAAAGTCCTTTGCCTTTTTCCTCTCATTATGTTCATCCAATACATGCTCCAAGAACCTATCCAGCTTCTTGCTCAAAGCCTTCATTCTCTTTATGTACCCCTGCAAGTCCAAGAAATTAAGCCAAGGAATTGAATCCCCAATATTCAACACTCCACTCAGCAAGAAGAGCTCGTCAAGCATTGTCTTGAACTCGTCAGGGCTCACAATCGAATCCTTGGACTCGTCGGTGTACTTCTTACCAAGCACCATTCGGCTTATAACATTTAGACTCAAGTCAGAAAGATTGTTTTTCAGCACGATGTTGGTGTTGGAGGACTTGTGTAGGCCTCTAAGTAATGCATGCATTTCTTCTTTCCTAATGTACTCATAGGACTCGAGCCGCTTGGCACTGAAAAGCTCCATTACACACATTTTACGTGCTTGGCGCCAATATGGGCCGTAAGGGGACCAAGTGATGTCCGAGTAGTTGTAGGTGGTGTGTTTGCCCGCTGCAATCTTTGGCCGCCCGGCGAAGGTGACATCATGGGTTTTAAGGAAGGCTTTGGCCATTTCCACCGATGACCCTACGACGACAGGAAAGGACCCGAATTTGAGCTGCATGATGGGCCCATGCTTTTGGGAGAGGGTATGGATGGAGCGGTGAGGGAGATTGCCTATGAGGTCGAGGTTTCCAATGATGGGCCAGGGTTTTGGACCGGGTGGCAACTTAAGCTTGCGGCGGCGGAGATGGAGGGAGAGGAGGAGTAGGGCTAGAGCTCCCAGCCAGGCTGCTGCATATGTTAACCAAGAAGTGGCTTCCATTGTTTGAGTGTGTGGATAAGAGCAAGTGCTTGAGATGTATGCTTGAAGTTGCGGGTGGGGGTGTTTATATAGTAGAGCTGAAGACTAGTACGTGAAACGGTGAAAGATTGTTCAGACGGGATAAAAAATAAAAACATAAAAAAAGAACTTCATCAAATCACTTGTCGCTTTTCGAATTTCGACTTTACAACTTAGATTCATACTTGTATGATGCTCATGATTCAATTGACGATCACGCCATCATTAAATAATACGTGATCACACGTACTGACTGTATATGATTCTTATGGAGTTGATCGAAATAATAATTTGTGTTCAAGGTGATAGATTAATGAAGTGAAATTTCTTGCCAATTAGATGTAGGACCTTGACTACAGTTGGTGTTTTGGTCTGTCTTGCGACTAAACTGCATGGAATAGTTGGATCGAAAAGAGAAAAGAAATCTGCATGCAAATCACCAAGCACCAACCCAATATTAATTTGTCGTTGGCTGCTACTTGGCTGGTGGCCGGGAAGTCCGTCACACCTTTGACCGTTGACTAGCTCAGAGAACCATTTTGAGTTTCTTCTCAATTTCCTGGAAATTTTAGGGTGAATCAAATGCAAAAGACAGTTGAATGATGGGTAATTCTAAGAAGACTTGCTTTACGGTCAATGCACTAGCTGATGGCTCCGAGTCTTTGTTTTATTGGCTAAAGAAAATACCAAGACTTAATCGTCCATCATCATCGAATTAAAAAAGAGTAAAAGACTTTAATCATTCATCTCTAATGCAGACTTCTGTATGAAGCATATATATGCGATATTTCGCACTTATGAAATATTATGTCATCTAATCTGGAATTTACGTACTCAAATCGATCGCTAACATATGTAATACTGTAATATTAGGTTGAGCTGAGGTTGTGTTGGATAAGCACCAAGCCTGTACATTTTTTCTGTTTCAAAATTCAGCTACCAATTACCAATGAAGAAAGCCATTTTTGAAATATCGACCAATTACCAATGAATTTTTGTTTTCGGTATTACCAATTTTAATAACAATTAGATCCTTGTAAAAACATAGATTAGAATGAAAAATACTATATTGATTGTGAGTTTCTATTCACCTACTTGTTAATTGTTATAGCTCTATTTTGTAGGTATACCATTCAGACTTTAGCTATAAAACCAAGTAATATTTTTAATTATGTTCAACTCAGTTACACGATCGATCTACATGAACTTCTAATATAGTAAAATTGAATAATGTTTGAAAGTACATATCTATGTTGGCATTTTTATACAAAGTGTGATGTGCATACAGTTCTTTAATTTGTTGTGTTTTTCTATCTTTAATTCTGATTTTATTGAATTAGAATTATCTTATACAATTAAGGTAACGTGCTTAAAAGAAGTTCTAATTTGATTAGGACTTACATGTGTCAAAAGGAAAGAAACCTAATTTGAATAGGTTTTTATGTTCTTAATTATCTAATTAAATTCATTTATTAATGCCAATTTTATTGATATTAATATTGGAATTAGATTTCTTATTCTACTATATTGGTGCGCAAGAAAAAAAGTCATGTTATGATTATGACATTGTTTCCTTATTTATCAGATCTTGATATTAATTTTATATTAACCTTATGGCAGGAAAAAATCAAACCGATAAAGGAACTTGTCAAAGATTGAAATTGATTTAATTGATATGTTTTCCTTTTTCTATGAGATATGCTTTAAGTGAGGGGGAGAAGTTTCTTCTCCTATAAATAGGTGTAGAACGCGAATCTGAAAACAAGCAAGAATGCAGACATGTATACAAATAAAGTGTGATTTATTGAATATCAAGCGCGGGATTACAATCTTTGTGAACTCCTCTGATTCTATCTCTGTATATGACTTGGCTCAAGGGTGAAGTGCACTTGATCTTGAGAATTTGAGTTTGATTTGGATTTGGATTTGATGAAGAACGAGCGATTTGGCCGCTTGATGATTCTTCGTGGACTTGAGTTTGGATTTGAATTTGGATTTGATGACGAACGAGCGATTTGGCCGCTTGATGATTCTTCGTGGACTTGAGTTTGGATTTGAATTTGGATTTGATGAAGAACGAGCGATTTGGCCGCTTGATGATTCTTCGTGGACTTAAGTTTGGATTTGGATTTGATGAAGAACGAGCGATTTGGCCGCTTGATGATTCTTCGTGGACTTGAGTTTCGATTTTGGATTTGATGAAGAACGAGCGATTTGGTAGCTTGATGATTCTTCGTGGATTTGAGAGACTTCGGGATTTCTCGAGAGTGATATTGCTCTCTTCTTCTACAATGTAAAAAATCCCCCCTCTCTTTAGGTTAGAAGGGGTATTTATAGTGTCAAGAATATTCTATTTTATAGAATATTTTAATGACACTAAAATAATAATATTTCTTTAGTTGTATAATTAAATCAATATGTATTTTCTAATTAATTTAAAATTAGTTATGAGAATAACTAAATTAAATGGATTCAAATAATTGATTTAATTATAACCGTAAAGAAATTTATTAATTTAATCAAATATCCGATTAGCATTTCGATCGTCAATGACATTCAATTTTCAATTAAAGTCGGAATCACGTAGCTTCGATTACGATCATCCGTTTATGTGCTGACGTGAATTTTATTCGGATCGTCCTGACTTTGTTGACTTTTGGGCCACGTGTTCAATTTTGTTGGGTTCTTAGTCGATTTAATCATTTAATGAAGATGATTTACTTCATTAAATTTCTTATGTCTACAAGTGCCCCCACTTCAAGTCGTGATGCAGACATGTCGTCGTCACGTGCCGAAAGCGCAGCTTGAAGTATGCACTTTGATTTGGAGAATTTGTGGAGCTAGCTTCCGGAGCTCTGCAAATTTTGTAGTAATCTTTCCTTATGACTTCCGAGATTTAGTTCGTCACAAAAGGAAATTACTGATTTTCTCGTCGATTTATTTGATTTGGTGTTGATTTGGCATAGTTTGAGCATTTATTGATGATAATTGACAATTCATCTCTAGCATTTATTGCTCAACAGTGTTGGATTTTTTTTCTCTGCCTGCATTAATGGGCTGCATTGATTGCTCAGCAGTGTTGGCATATTTTTTTTCTCTGCCTGCATTGAGAAGCCACATTGATTGTCTACTTGAGCATGCTTTTGCATTCTGCATGTTGAATAATGTCCCATAAAGTCCTATTTAATCCAATGTAATCATCAGTTCAACACAGTTCAATACACAGGAGTTTCCACCTGGTGCTTCAAGCTCATTTTCATAATCTTCATCCACAAACAACTCTGTTGGTCCTCATCCTCCCATGAGGCACCAAATTTTGACACCTTGAGACTCCTGTGAACTACACTGATCCTAGCAAGGGCTGCTTTCTTCAAGTCAGGTATGTAGAAGTTATCAACCGACTGGTCCTTCCCGTCGAGTGCCTCATATTTTACTTTTGCTATTTGATCATCCATGTCATCCTTGTGCAGCCTTTCGCTCTTTTCCCTTTGAAGATCTTGAAGTTGGGATTGATATTCAGCTAACTTTTTCAGGGACAGATCAGACTCATCAACAGCAGGAGTCTCACTAAGAGAAAGGTTCCCGACAATTTCTCCACAATTCTATCGAATCTGTGATTGTACAGCAGAAAACTCCATTACTCTCTCTTCTTTATGTTTCCACAACTGTTCCAGTGCTGGTGCTATAGTTGCAAGTTGTTCTTTTTTGTTCCAGGAGTCTTCTCTGGAACTCCAACGAAATTTGTTTTTTCCAAGAGCTGACTGGAGAGCAGAAAGCTCAAGTTTGCCGTTAGACAGTGCCTGAAGAAGCTGTGCCCTTGACTTTGAAGCCAGCTCGACCTTTCGCTTGTATACATCCAGACACTCTTGCTCTAATTTTAAAAGCATCCTGTCTCGTTGCTCATCACTCTCCCCAACTTCATCCCAAATTTCCTGAAGTGTTTTGCAGCAAAGAACCGCAGGTTGTTTCTCCAAGAGGGTTTTTTAGCATCTGTGACCATTTTTGTCAAGAGCTAAACTCGGATCGTCCTTGTAGCTGAGCAAAGGGCCTCCTGGGTTTTCAGATCTGTAAAGAGCTAAGAGAGAGGTGCGGTTTCAGCCGAGAGATAGAGGTGAGGTTTGATAATCAATTATTAATCAATGATTCATTGATTAATCAAGTGTGGTCATTCTTTCTTGTAATCAGTTTGGTTTTTTTTGTCAGACTTTGACATCTTTTTTTTTTGTTATTTGACTTTCACCTCTTCTTTTCTTTTTTGTAGAATTTTTACAACAATTCGAGCGCCGCGGTCAATCTAACCATTCGACTTCTTTCGAAACTTTCGAAACGCGTTGGTTTCTAACGAATTTGAAGAACGTAAACGACCTAATCGCTTGACTGCTCTCAATTCATAGATTTGACAGCACTCAATAAAAGCGTTTTAGGCTTTACGCATCACATTCAACATGGCGGCTTTCAGAGTTTGAAGAACGTAAACGACCTAATCGCTTGAATGCTCTCAATTCATAGACTTGACAGCACTCAAAAACAGCGTTTTAGGCTTTACGCATCACATTCGGCATGGCGGCTTTCAAAAGTTTCAAGGAAGGGATGGTTACTATCCTCGATGATGTTGCAGATGAGCAACATGATGACACCACCTTGACTGTATATCCCTCTCTTACTGGGCCATTTGCTTTTAAAACTCCATTTTATGGCAGCTCCACTCCCGTCTCGCAGTGAACTCACGCAGTGAACCGTCAAGTAGCCAGACGTTTAAGTTAGTTAATGAGGAGTTAAGTTCAGACGTTTTGATGCTGAAGTCTGCACACTGTGACGAAGATGCTCGCGCGATGTAATTTAAGCTTCTCAACGACTCTATATCCGACAACTATATGCGATGGGGTGCGTTTCGAACTACCGGCGGTTTTACTTATACAGAATGCTACTGGGAGTGGGTAGAAGATGTTTTAAGCCGAAACAAAGACCACATCAAGAAGACGGGCCTCTATGGAGCAGTGTTCGTGTCATTATTCAGCTATGATCGTTTTGCTCCCGTTGTGCGAGCCTTTTGTGAGTATTGGTGCCCTGTTACAAACACTCTGCACATATCGCAAGGTGAGATGTGTATATCCCTTTTGGACCTTGAGCATATTGGAGGCTTGCCTATCATTTGAAGGTTTTATGACGAAGTTGTTCCACCCATCGCCGAGTTTTCTGCAAAGAGTAAAGGAGGAGAACTTCTCATCCCCAAAAGCTGTCGTTATTTGTTTCTTGCTTACCATAGATTGTGCAAGAGGGAGCGTGGCAACATGAAGATAGCTACATGGATACGGTATTGGTACAAAGGCCAGATGAGATACAAGAGGCCTATTACCAAGAGTACACGGAATAAGAGGGACGCGCCCACTAATACTCACGATCCATAGGGCGCCATACCGGGGATTCTCCAGCGAACTCCGGAAGATCTTTCACCATTCGAGGATTTAAGCGTAGAAGAAGCAAACATGGAATCTGTTTACCTCTCTGCTTTTTATGTGTGTTGGCTTTGTTTATTCGTATTCCCGAAGAATGATCCAGATTTTATTCATCCGGGAGTTTTTAAGATCGCTCACAGGATGGCCCGAGGTTAACACTATTGTCTGGCGGTTCCCGTGTTGGCGAATATATATCAGGGTTTAAATGCCATATCCGTCTCGAGTGATCCAGGAAGCTGTCCAATTGTGCTTCCTTTTCATTACTTGTATGGGTGGTTGGGCGAGTATTTCAGCACCCATTTCTTCTCTCGACATCCAGAAAGCTTCAGGCCCTTAATGGTTCACATTTCAGGGGAATTGTCAGCAAGGCATTTCGAGGATGGACGGGCCCGTGCCTTGTTTACTGCTTGTGATAATGTTCGGGTGGAACAATTTGCCAAAATTCCAAGTGTGCAAAAACTTATCATTGACAACCACGAAGCCATTCCTTCAGAATCCACCTATCTCATTAGCCTTCGCTCCGGATTTGTATCCCTACGGCAATTCAGATATTTGGCGAGTAGTCGAACCATATAACCCTCAGCGATTCAGTCGGCAATTCAGATATGTTCAGGGTGTTCCCGGAGGTTCCCAAAGAGATAGTTGACCCTTGCCTTTGGCTCGGACATACTCAGTCTGGGATAGTTTGATGAAACTTGGCACAAAAGGTGAGGTAATTTTGCCTATGAAAAGTGACATCACCAAGTTTATGGTTACTCAGGACTACATTGAATGGTGGTCCAAAGTTCATCACCCTGTGTTGCAGAGGCCTATGAAGATAACCATTATAAATTTGCCACAACAAGAGCCTCCAAAATCTAAAGGAGATGACCGTGCGGCAACTCCTCTCCAAAGTTTGGTTTCCGCCGAAGCTTTACCTCAGTTTTGGAAGGAATCGGAGATTCAGCAGATTTCCACCCCAAGTCGAAGGAGAAGGTTGCTACATCCAGGATGCGTAGTAGAAGCAATAGTAGTACTCATAGTGACGTGCACTTCAAACGTCAAAAGAGGGATCATGCTGATCTTGGACCTATTTACTTCAATCCTAATGCCGACTTTGATCTTGGCAGTAATTTTCTTGGGGATGTTCTTGCTCCTTTGAAACTCGTGCCTGCGCATGTTGAGGTATTCACTTAAAACATTTTTTGTTGTATTTTCTTTTGTGCTTGTCCCCTTTAACTATGTATCATATTCAACGGTTCACTTATTGCCAATTTGATCTAATTTTGTTCCTCCCAGCTTGAAGATATCGGTTACTTTGATGAAGTGTGCTCAGGTGACGGCGTTCAATTTCCTTTTGAGGAGTGTGCAGCTAACATTTTCCCAGAAAAGGACGTACGTCGAAAGGAGAGTGAACCACAGCCACTTGACCGGAGAGGTACACGCGAATTTCATTTATATATTATTTTCCCGTATTTCTTTAATAATTTATGCTCATTTTCTCCCTCATATACACATGTTTGTCCATGACGGGAAGTACAAAACCTTCAGAAAATGCAATATTTCCTTAAGCTTCTGTGTGCGATATTGAGGTAGTGGATACAAGTCAATGGCTCCGCGATATCCGCATGCGAGCAGCTGCGGAAGTTTGTGCAAAGATAGAAGGCATGATAGCGACGTATTCTCTGAAGATGATTATTGCTTGGAGGAATGAGCTTGATATGTTGACGAATGAACTTAGCAAATATGAAGTCGACCCATCAACAATAAAAAACAAATTGGAGCAGTTGATGACAAGCGCTATCCTATATGACCGTGCAAGGCTAGCATGCGCTCACAAATGCGCCATGGGCACCAGCGCCCACAAATTGGCAGAGACAGAGTCTGAAATCACGACAGCCCAAGAAATTTGACAAAATAGTTTTGATCAGCGTCAGTCTATACTTGAGTCCCTTAAGAACTTCAAGAAAGAACAACAGAAGCTAGAGCAGACGTTGGACTCGCTGGATGCAGACTTATTTCTTCACAAAGCAAGACTTGCTGATCTAGAACAGAAGAAGTGCCAAATTCGAGAGATTCCAGAATGGACTGCAACAGAGATTGAAGAGGCAAAGAAGTTGCGAGCCCATTTTGAAGAACATCGTAGCAGCTTCAAGGGTTTGACCTGGATGTGATAGCTGACTTGAATGATCAGGACTTGCTCCTTTTTTTTTCTCTAATCATCTTGTAATCAATCAATTTTGAAATTCAACTTACTATCAGTGAAATAAGAATTTGTATGATTGGCAGACAAACCCTTATTTTTATTTTGATGTGACAGAACTTAAGATTGATATTCTCAAGCTGCCTGTGTATCTTTCTAAAGAAAGAATCAAGTCATCACGTAGTTCAAGGGTTTTTTTTGTGTGTCTTGTGCAGTTTAAGCTCATGCCGACTTGGAGCATTTTTTTTGTTTTTTTCTTCTTGTCTTATGCAGTTTAGGCTCGTGCAGACTCTGAGCATTCTTTGACGTTTTCAAGCATGGTACTTCTTCAAGAACTTGCCATTAATGAGACCGATCCTCAAATCGTCTTCCGCCACAATTTTGTAAGCTCCATTGGTGTAAACTTCTCTGACGACGTAAGGACCATCCCACTTTGACTTGAATTTGGAGCCAGATTTGTGCGTCATAATGATGGGTCTTCGAACAGCAAGAACTAAATCATCAACATGAAATGACCGTAGTCGAACACCTTTGTTGAAGGCGTGTGACATTCGAGCCTGATAGCATTCCAAGTGTTGTTGTGCATCAAGCCTCTTCTCGTCCAAAGCTTCTAACTCTTGAAGGCGCAACTTGACATATTCCTCATTTGTGAGACCTTCTTGCAAAGCGATTCTCAATGACGGGATTTCTTTCTCCAATGGTAACACGGCTTCGACACCATAGACGAGAGAATAAGGCGTAGCATTTGTAGCCGTCCGATACGTCGTTCTATAAGCCCATAGAGCTTCGCCCAATTTCTCGTGCCAATCCCTCTACTTCTTGCTGACAGTTTTCTTCAGAATGTTACAAAGCGTTTTATTGAATGCTTCTGCCAAACCATTTGCCGGAGCATTGTACATTGAAGAGAAGTGAAGCTTGAAGTGGAATTTTTTGCTTAACTTTTATGTCGCGGTATTCGAGAAGTACTTGGTGTTGTCTGTGACGAAGCACCGTGGTATACCATAGCATTGTATAATTCTTCCTGTAATGAAGTCCACAACATTTTCTTTCTTTATTTCTTTCAGCGGTATCACCTCTGCCCACTTTGAGAAGGAATCAGTGGCTGCCAGAATGCACATATGACCAGCCGATGATTTTCGGAGTGATGGGTCTGATTGTATCCATTCCCCAGACATCGAATGGGTGCGAAGCAATTGTCAGATGCAACGGCTCATGTGGCTGATGAATGAAGTTGGCAAGAAACTGACAAGCTTGGCATTTCTGTGCATACTCCATACAATTCTTGACCATGGTGGGCCAATAATACCCTAGTCGTCTTACTTGAAAATTTAACTTTGGTCCTGATTGATGTGCTCCACATACTCTAGAATGAACCTCTTCCATGGCTTTGACCGCTTCATCTTTTCCCAAGCATCGAAGAAGTACTCCGTCAAATGACCTCCGATATAAAGTTTCTTTGTAGTAGAGGAAGCGCGGTGCTCGCCGCTTGATGCTCCACCTTTCCTTCGAATCTTCGGGAAGCTGGTTGTGCTCAAGATAGTCGATAAAAGGATGCCTCCAATCTTCAACATCAATGGTGTAAACTGACACTACATGAGAACTGGCAAACTGGAGTAAAGGCTTTGTTGTCATGACCCACCTTTGGCAAATTGGGATGTCTAAAATTTTGTCTCCAGACAATGCCAAGGTCGCCGCCAAGTTTACCAATGCGCCTGCCATTTGATTTTCTTTCCGTGGCACATGTATGAGTGTAACTTTATCGAAGCCCTTCATGAGTTCTATGGCGAGTTGGAGATAAGGTACCAAATCTTCCTTCTTGACCTCGTAATTAGTGAGCAGTTGATCAATCACCAACTTCGAGTCTCCATACACTTTGAGACTTTGGATTTCATTTTCTAACGTTGTTTGCAATCCCCTGATCAACGCCTGGAACTCTGTGACATTGTTGGAGCACAGTTTCCCAAGAGTGAAAGAATAAGGCAATATCTGTTTTTGTAGAGAGACAAAGATAACACCAGCCCCTGCCCCGTCTGCCCTAGATGAGCCATCGAAAAACATCTTCCAAGTAGGGAGGACCTCTGCAAGGAGACTTCCTCGTCTGGGAATTCATCTGAGATTTCCCAATCCGCTGGAATAGGGTGGTCTGCTAGGAAGTCGGCCAACGCTTGTCCTTTCACTGCTTTCGCGGGCACATATACAATGTCGTATTGGTTCAATAGTAATGCCCACTTAGCCATGCGTCCGGTTAGAACTGATTTAGATAATATGAACTTAATTGGGTCGGCTCGCGCCACCAAGTGCATTGTGTAAGCTTGCATGTAATGTCTCAACTTTTGAATGGCGAAGATGAGTGCAAGACACATCTTTTCTATCGGCGGATAATTTAGCTTAGGTCCGGTGAGGGTCCGACTCAAGTAGTACAAGGCTTTCTCCTTTTTGGCTTCATTTTCTTAGGCAAGAAGGGCCCTAAGTGATCTCTCTTGAGCCGCGATGTAAAGGATAAGAGGCTTCCCGGCGATAGGTGCACCCAACACCGGAGGATTCGCCAGGTATTTCTTTATGCTCTCAAAGGCATTGCGACAAGCTTCATCCCATACAAATGGAACATCTTTCTTCATGAGTCGACTGAATGGTTGGCAACGACCCGTTAAGTTCGATATGAACCGTCTGATGAAGGCAAGTCATCATTGGAGACTTTTCAATTCGCGCAAATTTCTTGGCTCTGGCATTTCCTGGATGGCCTTAATTTTGAATTGGTCTACCTCGATGCCTCGGTGCTTCACGATGAATCCAAGAAACTTTCCAGAACTGACGCCGAAGGCACACTTCAAATGATTCATTTTTAACTGGTATTTGCATAACCTGTCGAACACTCTTCGTAGATCTTGCAGGTGATCACTTATTTTCTTTGTTTTGATAACCAAATCATCAACATAGCATTCTACATATTTGTGCAGCATGTCACCAAAATTTTTTTGCATAGCACGTTGGTACGTTGCACCGGCATTTTTTAACCCGAATGACATGACCTTATAGCAATAAATTCCTTTGGGAGTTCGAAATGCAGTGAGTTCCTCATCCTCCAAGGCCATCCTCATTCCTTTGGCATAACCTGATGATCCGTCCATGAATTAAAAAGCCTCATGCCCGGTTGTCGCATCTACCATGAGCTCTATGATTGGTAGAGGGAAATCATCTTTTGGACATGCCTCGTTTAAGTCACGAAAGTCTACACAAACGCGGATGTGTCCGTTCTTCTTCTTGACATGAACAATGTTTGCGATCCACTTGGGATATTGAACCTCTCTAATGAAGCCTGCGGTAATCAACTTATCAACTTCTACTTAGATTTGAGGAAAAAGTTCTGTTCGAAAGCGTCTTTGTGTTTGTTTGGTTGGTCGAGCCTCCGGTTTGACAGCAAGTCAATGAACTGCTACTTGTTCCCAAGTTAATCTCCTTAAGTTTGTCCATAGTGGCTTGCCCCCCGTCTTCAAGTTTTGGAGGAGCTTCGTCTACTTCAATTTAAAATCTTCATGATCGTCTTCCTCTACGGCATCTGCTTCTGCCACCGTGATATGATAAGAGGTTTGGAAAATTTCATCCTCATCACCATTACCAAGGTCGCTATCTCCTTTTTGGTCAGTGAATATGATAGTATGTTACTTCACTTTGAGTTGATCCGTTGAATCTACTTCCAACACACAATGTCTCTTCATGCGTGACGGGATAAGACTTCGGATTTCTTTGCTCTCCGCTCGACTACAAGTCGTTTTCCTCTTGCATATTTGTCATCCTCAGGTGCTTGGATCCTTTCCAATGCAGGCTTTGGCGGAATGAGGTTTGACTTTTTCTGATCTTTGTCTGAACTTGACATCCTTTTGAATACATAAGTCCGAGTGGTTGTATTACCGATGCGATTGAAGACTGAACCTCTACTTGCTATCATGTTCACATGGTTAAAAACTGGCACCCTTGTGATTGATCCTTCAATACGTTCAGATGTTGCTCTTCGGGAATTTGGACGAATGCGATCGAACGACGAAATGCGAGAGGTTGGCTGAACCTTTTGACTCTTCTCTTCAACTACCTCGACACTAATATGTTGCACGTTGGCTCACTCCGCCCTTCTTCTTCCTGAAATTCTTATTGGCTTGCTCGAAGTGAAACCGAGGCCAGCTTTAGAAGAATCAACGGTTTCCCCTTGCTCTCTTAACTTCTTTTGTGGCTCATCGAGCTCATGCGCCATCTTTGCTGCAGCTTGGTCGTCCTTTTTGCTTGATGAACCAAAGTTGTATCTGGCCTTTTCTAACAGCTTGTATGCATTAGGAACGAACCCTTCACTCGTTCTTTTCTCGGGTAGCAATCCATGTTCCGTCTTACCTTGAATTGGTTTGACAAACCCCTTTAGTGGCTTCTTTGTAGGATTTCGGTTGCTCACTTTTATCAATGGCAATGTTGATTCCTCTCTCAACAACTTCACATCATCCTTTTCTAATTTTCGTGGACACTCTTGTGACTTTGTCCCCAAAAATGGAGACTCCCCCTCCCTTTGTCTAGACTTCGGAACATAGCGAAGGACCGGAAAGGCATGGCTGGATTTTCTTTCCGCATACGATGTTTCTGCTTCAGATGAGAATTTTTGCGACACTTCACCATGAAGCTCAATGTCTTTTGATTTGACATCATTCTCCCTAACTCTAGTGGCTTTCCCCGTAGAGGGTACTCCGACCGGAAGGACTTCTTTCATTGACTTCTCATCTGTGTAGAATTTAGAATCTGCAAAGTATGATTCAGCTTCTGTGAATGGTTTGGTATCTCCTACCACGGTTTTCACACCTCCGCGATAGAACTTGAAGCATTAGTGTAAAGTGGATGACACGATGTCATTTTCATGCACCCATGGTCGTCCCAACAACAAGTTGTACGAGGTCTTCGCATCGATAACATGAACAAGGTGTTTGATTTTAGCTCTCTGATGTCCATGTCTAGTCGGATCATTCCTATTGCTCTTTGTCCTCCTTGGTTGAAACCTTAGATCATGAGACGACTCCTTGATAACTTATCAACATTGATGCCGAGTTGAGAAATGGCTGACTTGGGCATGATATTTACTGTTGATCCTCCGTCTATGAGCATGCGATTCAACTTCCGCTCTCGCATGTACCCTGTCACAAAAAGAGGCCAATTATGTGGCTTCGAGCCCAATTGGAGGTCATCGTCTGTAAAGTGAATGTTATCACAATATGCATCACACGCTCCGGGTGACAAGGGCAATCGGTTCACTCTTTGATTTGGAGGATGTTTGTTTGGACTTCTTGACCGGCTCGGCCTCTCCACTTGATCTTGCGGTTGTGGACTTGGATTTCTTCGTTAGGACGGTTTGGTTATTCTTGGAAGCCATCGCACAAACAGATTTGAAGATTTCTTCGGAGAAGGAGATGAGAGGCCAAAAATGTCCCACTGGGTGTGCCAATTTGTAGAACGTGAATTTGAAAACAAGCAAGAATGCAGACACGTGTATAAATAAAGTGTGATTTATTGAATATCAAGCCCGGGGTTACAATCTTTGTGAACTCCTCTGATTCTATCTCCGTATATGACTTGGCTCGAGGGTGACGTGCACTTGATCTTGAGAATTTGAGTTTGATTTGGATTTGGATTTGGATTTGATGAAGAACGAGAGATTTGGCCGCTTGATGATTCTTCGTGGACTTGAGTTTGGATTTGGATTTGATGAAGAACGAGCGATTTGGCCGCTTGACGATTCTTCGTGAACTTGAGTTTGGATTTGGATTTAGATTTGATGAAGAACGAGCGATTTGGACGCTTGATGATTCTTCGTGGACTTGAGTTTGGATTTGAATTTGATGAAGAACGAGCGATTTCGCCGCTTAACGATTCTTCGTGGACTTGAGTTTCGATTTGGATTTGATGAAGAACGAGCGATTTGGCCGCTTGACGATTCTTCGTGGACTTGAGTTTCGATTTGGATTTGATGAAAAACGAGCGATTTGGTAGCTTGATGATTTTTCGTGGATTTGGGAGTCTTCGGGATTTCTCGAGAGTGATATTGCTCTCTTCTTCTCCAATGTAAAAAAAGCCCCCCTCTTTTTAGGTTAGAAGGGGTATTTATAGTGTCAAGAATATTCTATTTTATAGAATATTTTAATGACACTAAAATAATAATATTTCTTTAATTTTATAATTAAATTAATATGTATTTTCTGATTAATTTAAAATTAGTTATGAGAATAACTAAATTCAAATAATTGATTTAATTATAACCGTAAAGAAATTTATTAATCAAATGTCCGATTACCATTTCGATCGTCAATGACATTCAATTTCCAATTAAAGTCGGAATCACGTAGCTTCGTTTACGATCATCTGTTTATGTGCTAACGCGAATTTTATTCGGATCTGTCCTGACTTTGTTGACTTTTGGGCCACGTGTGTAATTTTGTCGGGTTCTTAGTCGATTTAATCATTTAATGAAAAGGATTTACTTCAATAAATTTCTTGTGTCTATAATAGGCATTTGAGAAATTGTGAAGGTTAGAGATTTGGAGCATATAGAATAGGTTGTGATACCTTTCTGAATTTATTTTCATCTCCTATATCTCATACATGATGTAGTGTTCATTGTAATAGAGTTTCTCACAAGTTAGATTGTTATGCTAGTAAAGAGGTCTCGTTAGTACCTCTACTTGTGAAAGTTCTAATCTTAGTTACATTATTTATATTTGGTTGTGTGTTCAACCATAAGTATTGATTCTTATTTGCATTGTTGCACACTTGAAAATCAAATGATCTTTGTGGCCAATCAAAATATATGGTTTTGTTTGAAATATTCATTCATCTCATGTTCATATGTATGACTCATTGAGATAAGTGACTATCGAAATTGAAGAGAGACTTGATCGTATTTAGTATCAAGATTAAAGAGAATGTGTGTTTAGTCCTTCATACATTAGATCTAGTATGATTATATAGTTTAGATTCAGTATTGAGCAAGTTAGCGTGTAGTGCTAGTAAAAAAGTCGTGTTAGTACCTCTACTTGTGTATTCTATATCTCTATTGATCATTAGTGAATTTCATGTTGTGTGGACTACGTTAAAAGTCTCGCAGTGGTTTGTACCTTGAGAAAGGTTTTCATTGTCATTAACAAATCATGTGTTCGTGTGTGATTGTTTTAAATTATCTAATTAAGTTCATAACCACATTGTTCCATCTAGTATTTTCATTGTTCATTGATATTTAATTCTTAATATACACGATTGTATATTGAAACTAAAATTATTTAATAATACCAAACAATATTTAAATTAACTAAAAACTCTTCTTCCATATTTCTTATATAAATTAGGACATAAGCCTAATTCAAAAAATAAATTGACCAAAAAATGATTAAATTATTAATGGGAATTGTCCGAAATACCATTATTTTTTGGCACCTTGACTTCGAATAGGTCTTCGGCCTCGTTCTTGGCCCACTTATCATGTTCAGGAATCGGCGCACATTCATCATAGTTAGAAACTTTAGCTCCGTATCAAGGTCATAGCTGATATCGTCGAAGAACTGCTCGCTGCCTTTTCTTAACGAATAAGAGTTCTTAAGGTAGCCTCGTTATCCACACCTCTGGTCGGATGAATGGAGGACCGAGCGACCCACTGTGTCAGTCTCGCTTTTATTTAAAATGATTCCTTGTTAGGCTTTAAAGATCAAGTCAAGGGATAATTCCACTTATAGTTTTTGGCTTACAATAACGAACGAGTGAGGTATTATGAAATAATACTGAACACCATGAGGCGCGCCCCCGGGGTGTGGACGTATGCGGTTGTGTTTCATAGAATTAAAGAGAAAGAGCTTGTGTTTCAATGACGGGTAAGCGGTCAAGCTACCAGCACATGTCTAGTCCGATCGTTTTTTGCGAAAATTAACTAGCTATCACTCTCATTTCTAACAAATTTCTCTTTTTGTCTTCAGTATTTCTTGCAATTTTAATTTTTCCGACCAAAACTACATGCAATTTGAAAGTGAGCCAAAATATAAAATTGTTCTTAACGTAATGAGTTTTCACCAAAACATATTTTTTGAGAAATTTTTAAATTTCAAAACATATTCACCAAAAACCACAGTAGCAACTAGTTTCCCAATCTCAACAGTAGTAACTAGAATATAGCCGACAGTAGCAAGTATCTTCCAAATCGAAAATAGCAGGTGTCTTCCAAGTCAACAGTAGCAGCTGGCTAACTTCATAATCGACAGTAACATGTGGCTTTCAAGTCGATAGTAGCAACTAGTTTCATAGTCTACAGTTGCAAATAGCCTTCCAATCGACAATAGTAGATAGTTTCATAGTCGACAATAGCAGATAGGCTATTTGTCGACAATATCACATTTTAAATTGACAGTAGTAGTTAGTTTCATAATCGACAGTAGCATGTGGCATGTGGCATTTAAGTCAATAGTAGCTACTAGTTTCAAAGTCTACAGTAGCAAATAGTCTTCCAGTCAACCGTAGTAGCTAGTTTCATAGTATACAATAGCAGATATGCTATTTGTTGACAGCAACACCTTTCAAATTAACAGTAGCAGCTAATTCTTAGTCAACAGTAGCATATTTCAAGTGAGTAATAACAGCAACTTGGACTCATATAGATGTGACATGTGGTAGTGAAAATGAATATTGAATTCACTTAGAGACAATGAATATTCATTTTGGATCATGTTAGATGTGATAGGTCAAAAGAATGGTATAAAAGTATAGTATATATGAATGTGGCAACTTGTTATTATATTGTATTTATTTATAACTTTTGGTCCTAATTTGTTCTATTAAATTAGAGAGTGAGTTAAATTTGTTGTCTTATTAGTAGTTTGTTATTGAAACTGTAGTATATATGACTGATATTTAGATAATATGTATATTCGGAATTCGTTTGGTCTGGGTCATTTTTTTCGAAACTTCTTATGTCGGTTCTAATACCAAATTACCAATAGTTACCAAAGTGTCGGTATACCAATAGTAACTAGCCAACCAAGTGGAAGCCTTTTTACCTGTGTTACTGTGTATACGTATACTTGCTAGATATTAGGAGTTTTGATTGCGCATCTGCAGCGGCCAATGAGGCAGGAGAACATTGCATTATCGTACGAAGTACTTGGTTTTTGGCAATTGGGGCAACAAATTTTTGATCAAACGAACCCGAGGAGGAGATGGATCGATGATGCATCTTTCAGATTAGGATGGTCCATCAACCAATTATCACAATAATTTTGCATGTCCTGAATGCGGGTCCATGCCAATTCATCTTTTAATTTCTTATCTATGTTAATATCTTCGTTTCAGAAGTTCGAGCGAGCCACAAATTTTTCTAGCGTAATTATCCGCTGTACGTTGTTTGACATGTTCAACACCTAAAATTATTTAATAGACATGCACCTAACTTGAAAAACTAAAATTTACATAATTACTACGTACATTTTTTTTTGTTGAGGCTGAACTTAATTACATTATCTTAGCCCACCAATAAGATTATAATGACTCGATCTTGAACTTATAAGAGCATAATTTTACTAATTTAAATTTATGATCTCCTCATTGTTCAACTTATAGGTAAAATAAGAAATTTGAAATAGCACATGTTCTGCAATATGATACAATTCATACAATACAATTTATGAGCTAAAATCTTAAATACAAACCAATAAGTACGGGTTTTTACTAGAGTTGTGTTCGGGTCTTAATTAATTATTTTTAAAAGGACCCAAGATCCAACCTATGTTTATTATTGAGTTCGGGTTTTGTATTTTTCAAGATAGGACCCGAGCATATCCAGGTCCGAAATGAATCGGTTTGGTTCTCGGTTCTATTCGGTTTCAAAATGAGTACGTAACCTTGTAATCTCCGTAATACATTCAAACATTTGATGCAATGTATAGTTACATAACTCTATCAATAAGCAAGAGAAATTAACCAAAGTACAAACTATCCCACAATATAATATATAAAGTCTTAGATAATTAAACCAACATTCAATTTTAAAATTAAAAAATTACAATCCCCAATAAAATTCTTAGTTCATTCAATTAAATCATTTTGCACGAAATCAAAGGCACTAGGAGATTTGTGAAAAGTGGAATAACATGTTTAATTCTAAATAACTCATCACAAAAATTACTATAATAATCTAACAGTTCATATCGTTCTAATATAGATCTAACGGTAATCAATTCCTATAATGTTTTTAAAATATGATCCGACCCATACCCGAATTTTCTTAATCGGTTTAGGTCCTAATTAAAAAATATTTATTTTGAAAAAAACCTGACCCAACCCTCCTTATTTTGCTTGGATCGGATTGGTTTTGTTTGGACCCAATCTAAATGCACAGCCCTAGTTTTTATAGTGTTTAACCATCATGTTTTCCGCTACTATATTGCAGTAGTCCAAGTTTAACTTTTTACATAATTCCGCCCTCAGCTTTTTTTTCACGAACCATCAAACTCTTTGCTCTTTACATGAAATTGGAAAATTTCATTATCTTAAACAGGTACTAATCTCCAGCGATAAGAAATCAAGGAAAGATATCTCGATCTTTAAGTCAATTATAGATTTGCAATGAATTTCTCCGTAGGAGTGGGGTTAACTTGTTGGCGCCTTTAAGTCTTTGACAAAGCATCTGCTGGTTTTAAGAGAGACATGATCGTCTGTGCAAGATCTTGCTTAGTTTTACTTGTTATAATGTCATCCTTCAACAGAAATGATATTAGGCTTTCACACACAGATTAAGAGCTTTTATCTGCAACAACCATTCTACCACGGCCAACTGCATTTGTTGAAGGGGAGACTTCTTAGGCAAAGAGCTGAAAGTCCAGTCGACATCCACTATATGTCCATGACTAGCTTAATGGCTGCTTCTATATATGACGAATCCGACATGTTTTTATGCATGTCATCTTCAACATTAACTAGCTAGCACCTCTTTGTGCGAGTGTGTGTATCATGATTGTTCCCGAGTATTCAAGTTCCACAGAGTTGTGAAAATGTGAAACATGCAGTTTGCTCTACATATTGAACTCATGAAGAGCATAACTGGAGATTCTAACAGGGGTATGACACATATAGGCTACCACAACTAACACTTGCTAGTTTAGACTCATAGGCGGAACTAAGAAAATTTTGGAGGTTGGGCTTAATATAGCAAATCTGCTAGGCAAAAAACAGATTTTGACCAATAACAACCCTATTAAACAACTAATCTGAGCCTAACCCAATCAACCTTAATTAACAAAAAGTGATGTAACTATGTAAACATCACAATTAAACCAATCGTGCGTGTATTCCACTCAAACTCTTCTCAAGCACGGCTCCTCACTTCTCTTGAATCTCTTCTCACATATGACCTTGACACTTCTTGTTTCCACTAGTACTATGGAACGTGCATTTTCAGCTATGAAAATTATAAAGACTAGGCTAAGAAACAAGATGGAAGACAGATACATTTCAGGTTGTATGATGCTTCACGTTGACAAGGAATATGTTGACAGTATTGACTCAGAGGCAGTGATTGATCATTTCGAACCTATTAGATAACGTAGATCGCAATTCAGATAAAATATCTTATGTAAGAGTTCTTAATAACTTTTCTGTATTTGCGATTCTTATATATTTTTCGAATTATTGGTGAATAATATGTAAAAATTATTATTTTTACCTTCTCAAGGGTTTTCATTACGCATGATGATTTTTTTTTCCGTTCACCTAACTTTAAAACCTAAGATCTGCCACGGTTAGACTATTTGGACGACTATTGATAACAAAAGAGGTACATGTCATTGAAGCTCTAACAAGTTGTTAACCAATCAATACTCTATTAAACTAATTTTGTTGACTAACAATTCATAATAACGGATTAACGGGGAAAAACCCAATTACAAAGGCCCAATAGTATTGATTAGATAATTTTTTATAATTAATCTTTACTATTATAAAGTGATCACCCAAGTATTATTAATATACGAATTTCCAAAAAATCATTTTATATCTCACACTGACAAGCAAAAAAAAATAAAGACATTACGGTCAAAATTTAAATATTTTCATAAATAAACCACAAACTTTTTCACATAATCGTCTATTTTCCCACACTCATAAGATGCACACTTTTCTCATAATGATGGAAAAAACTCAAATACAAAGGCCCAACCATACCTATAGCCCAATACAGATATTGAAGCTTTTATGTTCGCATCTGAACTCACATAGAGAGAGGAAGAGGAATAATCAAAGCACGAAAAGATGGAGGAGCAAAAGCTCCATAATCAGACGTACAGCAAGAGGGGGCAAGGTAGCCCATCATTCCTCAGAATTAGAGTGAGAGACTGTGGGTGGGGGAGTCTCCGACCAAATGCTTCATGTGCAGCTCTATTAGCTCACGGGGAGTCTAATTCCAACAGACCCGATCAAAGAAATTACTTCTCCATTTAATTTCCTCTATAATAATCATGGAGTGTTTTTCGATCCATTCCTGCAAGTGGAATTTGGATGAAGATCAGAAATAATCGACTGAGAATCGGATCGGAAAGTCACATCTCTCAATTCCAGCTGGATGGCTTCACTCTTTTAATAGGAGAGCACTTGCCAGCTTCTGTAAGTTCTGTGCATAATGGACGATGTAGAAAACGATAGTTAACCATGACGGGAAGCAATTGGTGATCAGCATGTAAAGCTGAACTAACAACTCATGTCAAATTTGCTCAATGCACCGCTTAATTAATTTCCGACATTGTATTCTAATCAACCTAATTGGTCTAATTGGGGTCTATAGTCATTTTACATCTAATTAAACAAAATTATGTACAATGTCGACAACAATTTGATAGAACTAATTTACGAAATTGACAACAAAATTATTATCACATTCATTTTACACTCACATATTGAACAAATTGACTTATGTTGAAGGAAAAAACACTATTAGTGTGCATTCGTTAAAGTAAATAACGGAATGAGTTAATGACATTTATGATCAACGGACATAACAGATCAATCACCATTATGTAGCCTTAATTACCATTGTAATTACCATTTATTTCTATTGTAATTTTGACCTCTATATAAAGGGGAGTATCAATGAAATGAGTAGACCATTTCATTTTCCCTACAACACGTTATCAGCACGTTGCTTTGACCTTTGCGTTTTCAGCCAAAGAGAAGAAAAATAGAGAGATGGTAAACCTTAGAAAAATTTTGCTAAAAAATGCAGAAGAAAACAAAAGGCAATTTTTTTGTCCTAAGGGTACCTAGAAATCTTTTATGGGCACCCCCATCTCCTCTCCGGTCAGCCCATATCGGGTTTTTCTTGTCGTCAACCCACACCCGACTACATGATGACGTGATCAGCGCCGGCGAACGCGACGACCTCGCACAGCTACACCACAAGCAGGTCATGGGCACATTGAAATTCCCTCTGGACACCCAACCCATCTCCGATCTGCCATGATCGGCCTCCGCACTTCGCCGTTGCACGCGTGAGGAGCCATCGACGCCATCATCGTGAGTGTGGCAGCGTGGTCTGCACTTTCGAACATTGCTGGATTGACATCGATTCTGATCGGCGACGACACTAGGATTAGGAGCTACATGGGCGATCCACCTTTGCGGGCTTGAACCAACAACTCCCCGATCCGGCGAGCCACGACAATCCTCGACAATGGAGATCTTACAGATCGTTTCCCGACCCAGATCGGTGGCCCAAAACGACTTCAACTCGGATCCCCAGCGTTGCCAAGGACAGTCGCCCCGACGATCAACGCACTGGTGAGGACGAGATCCATCGGCACTTCGCACTATGCCAATATTGTCAATATACGACACATATCAGGCGACATATGTCGGGTTAAGTGTTGTTCGGAGGTTTGGAAAAGTGACATATATATATATATATATGTATATGTTGTCTGAATATAGTCATAAATTCAAAGGTTTTTTATGTGGAAATTGAGTGTAATATTTAGGCGACTTATATATGTCGTGTGAGGTTTTGCTTTAATTCTAGAGGGATTCTAAAGTTGACCAAAAAATGAAGCAACAATAAGATGACAGTTATATGTCGTCTGAGTTTGGAACTTAATTTGGAGGCAAACACCCATAGTTAACTAAATCAATGTTGTTAGTTTGACGACATTTATATGTCGTTGGATATTTTAGCTTCATTCCCTCAACTTTTGGAGGGATAAATTGATACTTCTCCTTCCCAAACTTGTTGCCATAGAACTAAGTATATACAAACTTCTTGGCTAGATGGGACGACATGTATATGTTGCTTAATATGTATGAAAATTTGTCCAGTTTTTTTTTGGAGGGATAACTTAATATATTCTGCCTCCAAAAGTTGTTGCCCTAGACCTAAGTATATACTTATACAAGCTTGTTCGCATAGATAGGAAGATATATATGTGTTGCTAGATAAAAGGACATATATGTTTTTGGAGAGATAATTGGATTACTCTCCCTCCCAAAGTTGCTCTATCTAGATACAAGTTGGCCACCCTGATAGGACAACATATAAATGTCACATATGTCTGAAATTTGGTCGCAAGGGCATTCTCATCTTTTCTCCAGTGTTATAAATAGAGAAGAGAGAATCCCTATTTCTCTTTTTTTTTTCCCCTTCTCTTTCTGTCGCACCTCACTTCTTCTTCATCTTCCCCGAGCTTCCTCTTCCTCTACCGATGCCGAGAACCTCACCTCCAACCACCAACTCAGCTCTCCACTACCACCACCACTACCGAATTCCCTATCTAAAATCGAGCCTAAATCTATAAGCATCGGAGAAGCACATCACCTCTGAAGCTCTCAACCTTCACCAGCCACAGCTCCTCCAATTCTGGCAGTTCCTTGACATTTCGCCGACGGTGCCCTGTCTCAAAGATTAATAGGATTGGAAACCAGAAGATTGGGTATCCACCGAGGCTAAGAATTCGCACCAGCATCACCGACGGAGCTCTAAGCTTCATGATCTTTGATTTCCAACTTCTGGCGACATTCTGGCCTTCCCATCACCAGAATCAGGGTCGGTACCTCACGTATAGAAGAACCCCTAATCGTATCTCTAGATTTGACCAGCTCCACCGTCGTTGCCACCACACCTCCGCCGCTAGCTCCACCACCCAAGGTGGCTAGGTTTTACAGAACTTCGTATCAGGTAATTTTATGTTACCTCTTAAATTTGGAGTTTCTGATTCAGTCTTTTGGTTTTTGAATAATTGTGTATACTAAGATTAAGAAAGCTCACTGCCCTCCAAAGGAGGTTGAAGGAAATCCCTGTTTGGAGTACTTGAAGCATCATCTTTTCCAGACAGGTCGGAAATAAGAAACAGTGCACTAGAGTGGGAGGCAGAGTCATCGGAGATGGCTGCAGGGGGAGGCACTGGCCAAACACTGGAGCTGTTATAAGAGCCACATGCAGAGAGAAAAAAAGAGGATGAGATAGTGGTGGTGGTGGAGCAAGGAAATTTTCAAGTAATTTGTAACAACATCTTTTAAATATTTGCAACTCAGAACTCACCAACACTACAAAAAGAAAACTCAGAACTCACCAATACTACAAAAGTAATTAAGTTTCACACATCTGGTAGATAATATATCATGAGTATTTTACATTCTACACATATGGCTTGTGGAGAAATTGAGAATCATAGGACTGTGCTTCACACTACAGTGTTGCAGCCTGAGAGTTTCCTAGTTGCTATATATGCATTCTGAAAATTGTTAATTCAATGCTTATACTTTTTACTTGTATCCCTGCTGAAGAAAATATGGGGAGCATGTATTTGAGGCCATTCAGAAGCAAGCAGAAAGCATGAACATTAACACAAAACTTAAGCCATGTACGTGTAGCTAGCATCACGATGATGAAAATATAATTACTTTGAAACTATGTTAAGTCCAAAGCTTCTAGTTGATTCAGTGTAGGCCAAGTATATAAACAGTGAGTTGAGGGAGTCACTTGTAGTTGAGCTATATACACTTCCTTTAATCTTTATAGTGTGATTCAGTTCTTCTTTATGTTCTAGTCTGATTTCTATCTTCATTGCTTTCATGTTTTGACTAAATATTCTATACAATGCTATATGATGTTCATTTACCATTTATGTGTTTCATCATACATAGGAATGATGTAATGCATATGTTTTTGTTTTGCAGACTATGGCTGAGAGTGGCATTGCTGATCAGATGTGACTAATAGAGCTGACACTAGATGTAAGACTTTGATGTTATATAAGGTAGTTCGCAATATCATACTTGTTTTTATTGAAACAAGGAATTTCTTGTTGTTAAGAATAATTAACTCATGTGGAAATCATGTGATTTTTGAGGTTAGTATTTTATAAGGGTTTAGATGCACCTGTAACTTCACTTATTTGTGTTTTACTTTTTATAAGCATCACATGATTTTTTTTGTTTAGTGATGGTTTTTGTTTTAATGCAACATATGTTGATATGCTTGAGAATGTGGGGTATTTGGGGAGCAGAACCAGCGTGATGATGCATATTTTGCATAATATCAGAACTGTAGTAGATCGGTAACGATATGCATGTCTATTTTGCTGTGTTGCTTACGAGGTTGCCTACATTGTAGGGTTAGTTATCTTTCATTTTATTGATTAGCTTGCAGTTTGTCTGCATATGTTTGAACCATTTGCAGAAATGTAACGATGTTGATCATTTTTTGGTTTATGAATGAGCAATTTTTTTCTTCTTCCCGAATATTTTGTGGTTTTTGCCCTTCACAATCTCTTTTATATTTGATTATGATACTCGAAGAACATAAATATGTGCTCTAAATGCCATAGCAACAATACAAACTAAAACTATATGATGTTAGAAGTAGACAACAACGACAAATATATGGAGACAAATCAGATGGTATATGTTGCTATATTAGCACTCACACGATATATACATAAACAAAAACGAGTTACAAGGGTCATTATATGTCGTCATGGTTGCAATACAACGACATATATTACATTTATCTACAACTCAACAATGCTTATATGTCATCTAAAACGCACAACCACGACATATATTTGTCATCTAAAACTCATCTAAGTGATGTTTATATGTCGCTAGAAGACCTAATTAAACAGCCAAAAGAGGGTTTCAGGCATATGTCGCATCATGTTGAACATTCAAATATGTCGCCTTGTAGCCTGTCGCTGTTATGGATATCAGGTGACATATAATATTTGTCGCTGGAAATCATATCACGCGAGATAAGACTTTTTTTTTCATATGTCGCATGATATACTTTACAGCGACATATATTATATGTCGCCTGATAGCTATAACAGTGACAGGCTACTAGGCGACATATTTGAATTTTCTCCAGCAAAACAACACATGTCGTCTGAAGACATAATTGGCCTAGTGTCGCAACAGCGACTAGCTCTTCGAGCTCGAAGTATCGACGTCGCCAACACTACATGGAGGATGAGATCCATCGACGCTGCCCAGATCCGACGACGTTTTACTCAGATCTGTGGTTGCAGACCTCGACCTAGCTACTCTTAAACCGGATCCGTCGACCCGACCCATGAAAAAAGAGGTTTTTATCTCTGGTTATTTAAAAAATTACCTATTCTGGTAAACAGTCAAAGGTAATTATTTTGTTACTTTTACTGCTCAGTAAATCATATTCACTATTCACTGTTACTGATCTCAATTTAACAACTATTGCGTAAATGGTAAATGTGCAATCCATTTTATTTTTTATATATTATTTATTACCTTTGTTGAATAAGGTAAACTAAAATCAAATGCAATTTCATTACATATAATTAAAGTGACTAATCATGTAAATATTGTCGTTTTTTCCATGTGATTTATTCATCACCATGTGACGAGCAACATGAAATCACGAGATCAAAAATTGTTTAATATGCAGTTTATTTGGCAAATTTACAAGTAAGATTTAAATTAGTAATGCCATTTTTATTAAATTTCATTCATAAAAATGAAATTATATATGTTATGTGAGCAAAATACTCTATAAATATTATTCATGTTTTATGCTATGTTTTTTATCAAAAAATTTAATTACTTAGCATGTCATTAAATCGTGATGCTATGATTTAAATTTTTAAGCATTATATATTTATACATGGTCATTGGCATATATCATGAACACGATAATTGCCTAAGTTTTGTAAATTACTTAACCATGTTAAATGATATGCTCTATTTGTTGCATATGTTATGTTTATAAAATTTTATAATTATGTTATTTAGCATATTATATGAGCATTGCCATGATAACGAAATTTCATGATTCAAAAACAAAGAGAGGACAAACATATTCTTGTGATAAAGTATTTTCATGAAGCATCGAAAAATATGACCATTTCAATTCTTGGTATTGCAATCCGCTTTGTATTTTTTTCGAAATTAATTAAATTGTATATCTTTACTGTGAAAAAAAACTACATAAAGCTCCAAAGTGGCCATAATGTATCTTGGTATGTTTAATTTTCGTGGAAGTCTATTTAGAATTTTAGGACTGCGTAAACTAATAAGTCTCGTACTCTATCTACAGTTGGTTAAACAAACACAACATATATTGGACTCTAAAGAATTTGAGTACCAACCTTCCCTACAAGCCAATCAAGGCTCGCTCATGATCGAATTATGCACACATGTTTCCTTGCACGTAGCTTGGAAGCATACTTAAAATCTTGAATGACAAAGAAATGTCTATCAGGGCAAAGAAATTTTCTCATAATGAACTATGGATATTAAAGAATTACCCTAAAACAAAGGGAAAATATTATGCACATGTTGGTTCATACAAACCAATCAATGACAATTGATAACAATGTACCGTTATAAAAATGCATAAGAGATATGACATGAGCAATGGAACGCCCTCTTACAAAAGAGTATAGAATAATGAGAGTATGACAATTTGAAAAAGTATATTCAATATCAAACTACAAGGAGAAAGCTCCTCAATTTTAAGAGCGACAAAATCTCGGTCAATTCAAAATGTTTCAGACTTTGATTACAGTATGCCACTAATTTTTCAAGATATAATTGTAACGGCTATTATATATGCCTAAATATTTAAATGGACTTCGGTATTGAAGTGTCTTTGGATTGGACAAGACATTGATGCCATCATTGACATACAACCAAGGTAATAAAATTTTCTCAATGAATTGAGATTATTAGAATATTAATATACATGGTTCGATTTCTAATATTTTGACTTTGCGAAATACTGCATAAAGTAAAAAAACTTCACAAAATATTAGTATGACATAAATACCGGAATGCAAAAAATACATCATGTGATTCACAAAAGCAGTAGTACTAAAGAATAATAGTACTATATACGTGGTTAAACCTAATAATATCAATAATGATCAGTAATTTCTAATCCTTTGGGATTCACAAAGTACATACCTTATGGGATGATAATATCGTTTTACAATTACATCAAATTACATTGAAGAAATTGAGTTTGTATTCAATTTTTATGTCTCAACTATGTCCATTGGAACTTTATGTAACAAGAACCAACAAGAGACAATCGAATTGTTATACATTTTGAAATGTTTGTATGTCAACGACTTTTTCATGTGAAATGAATAAGTGGGATTACAGTTGACTTCATTTGCATTAATTTTAATGACTGCGGATGTAACCGAGTATTATAGAAGTGTATATGTCCATTTCACAAGTATATATGCAACTGCTAAATTGAATTCCCTCACGTCAAAAGAAAATGAATTTTGGGATCTTGACATATATGGGCTTTGACACAATTCATTGGGACCCCAAGTTGTGATATATGTATATGTATATTTAAGGAATTACATACAGATACTAATGTGTTGGATAAATAGAAGCAAGAACAAAAGAAACAAATAACTGTAAGAATCCTAGAAATATAATTTTATGGAGGAATTGAAGAAGTTATTTCATCCCCATATTTCATAGCCTCTCTTGAGGCTAAATTGTGAAATGTTTGTTGCATAAATATATGCAATAACTCTATATTATGCTTCTTATGTCCATTGTGATTACGTATGTATAGGTAATCATTAAAAGTTTATCAACTAAATATATAAGGATTGAGACCATCTTATGCAAAGGACACATACATTCTCATTATGTTCATACAGTACATTGAATCCAATGAAAATTGTGTGGATTGATTCAACCAACTTGCGTACACTTTAAATAATTTATGGTGTTGGTTGATGTGTCGACACACTTCTCACGTGTCATCACATCATTCACTACTAAATCTAATGTTACTTATGTTAGTTACAAACTCACTTGGTCTCACAAAAAATGACTAAAGTACTAGTCTTGATATTGGTAAATGGTAATGCGCACCAATCTTTCCGTTTAGGGTAATGTAATTTTTGCATACAAAACTTATTTCTCACTAGTTTTTGGCTATCACCTTAATCATTGTCAAATGAATTACAATCCATAACATCGAAGGATCGAAATACTTGAGCTCGCCAGGATTGACACATATCTACAATCCTTGAGCTCAATTAGATTAACCTACGTGTCAAATTGTGACGCCACATTGCATAATGGTGAAACCGATTAATGTGAATAAGTGTTCTTATTGGAGACGAGCATCAAAATAGTCCACCATATCGCAACCTTAACAGGTGATCTCTATCTGCTAGATATGCGGAATGTTACTTTGATGAGACAGTCTTCCCGTCGTTAGGGGGAGATAAGAAGAAAGAATGTTCAAGTGGAACAACATGAATTGTCGTGGTTTGTCCCCATTGTGTCTTATCTTGATCCCCACAATTGCACAAAGTGATGAGATCACAGATATTAGCTGCAAATATGCTTACAAGGTTCACTGTCCTAAGAAGAGGACATGACGTCACCCAAAAGGAATTGGGCATTGTGTCGCCACCATAAATGATGGTATGATGACGCCACAAAGTCACATAAATGGTGTCATAAGCCGTGGCTCTCCAAAGAAGAGGGGGGAGACCACATTATGTTCGAGTTTGGGACAATTGGATCAATTAATCCATAATTTCAAATTCGCCTGATGAGAATTCCTGGATTTTGGTTATCACTGGGGGACGCCTAAGATGTTAGAACAAATTCTTGCAAATACAGAGATCTTTACAAATACAAACCACATGAGGATGTAGGATATTGAGTCTTGATATCGAACCATACTTCGTTGAGAAATACCAACGTAGTAATTTTGGCATAATAGAAAGAAGCGATCCAGCATGAACTAAGGTTCACTAACAAAGAGATAGGTATTTGGACAGGTGAAGCCGACACCGCAAATGTAAACCCTATCATATATCTTTGTTAGGATCCATATGAGAAATAAGAGTTTATACTCACCTTATAGCGCAAGGTCTCTCACTAACGCACTGGAATCGACTACGAGAAAATATTCATTTGTAATAGACCACAATGAAATATTCTCGTAATGGATGTCATTGCACTCCACTGCCTTATCAATTTGGTAGTTTCCGAAAAACTGAAAAATGCAGCTTATAAATGTTGCAATAAGATATCTCTATGGGGATCGAAATTAAGAGATATACATGAAAGTCATAGAACAGACTTTATCCAACTAAGAAATAGTTATAGACTATGTAGCGTTACAAAAGGAATTGAAACGTTCACGAAATAAGATACTTGTTTATGAATAGGGATCATATATGTTATGTCATTGCGTATTCAATATGGATTTGCAGAGTCTTTTGATGAACTAAAAAGATGTCGCCATTACAAATCCTAAGTCGATAATGAAAAAGATCATTGGGAAGACACAGTCTCAAAATGGATCTTGAAGATTGTAATATTGGTGATTAACCATCAATCGGTTTTAAGCACTCTAAAGATTAAAAGTGAGGCTTCTATAACTCCCATGATCAGTCAAAGTCTTTAAAGATATATCTGTCTTTGTCTAAATAGAAGATGACGAGTAAGTGTTGGGAAATGAGATTCCCTATACAAGTGCAAAGACGCATTATTGCACTTAACACAATATGCAAGACTTGACCTCTCATTCGTTGTATAGCTTTGCGCCCACACAACAACAATACCTAAAAGTTTAGGCTTATTTAATTCCTATATAGAACAGAGAAAACGACATGATAAAGATGAACACTATCTACGCTGTCGCCAGATGTTCTTAAAGTAACATTATCTACGTTGTTGCCAGATGTTCTTAAAGTAAATATGCAAAAGTTATCAAAGCTCCCACGATTAATGTAAAGATCAGGGGGAGGTGCAGACATCAGGGGGAGTCTAGCACATATATTTTAATCTCAAATGTAATATGTGTGTTGTGCTCTTTTCCCCTTCGACCAAGGTTTTATTTTCTCTCATTGGGTTTTGTTAATCGGCAAGGTTTTTCATGAGTCAACACCTTATACACCATTATATCTTCAACTCGCACAAGGGGGAGTGTTAAAAGAAAAACATCATTAATGTGCATTCGTGAGAGTAAATAACAGAATGAGTTAATGACGTTTATGATCAACGGACATAATAGATCAATCACCATTATGTAACCTTAATTACCATTACCATTTATTTCTATTGTAATTATGATCTCTATATAAAGGGCAGTATCAATGAATTGAGTAGACCATTCCATTTTCCCTACAACAACTTACCATATTTACAATAATTTTTTTAAAATACTTATAAAATGTTGTGAGTGAAGTAATTACATATAGTAGAACTACAATTATTTAAATAATGATTCATTGTACCATAATGAAAACAAATTTATAGTCATATTCATCAATGTGGGTATCATATATATGTGGGGTACGTACCAAAAAATATTTCATGTCTCAATAGTAGTTTCATTTTCATACTGTCAAAATGTAAAGTGTCAAGAATGACTACCACATTTCTCGACCATTTAGTGTTTCTCTCTGCTCTAATTTCAACATAAAAGTTTTTATTATATTTTTCTTATGTTCTATACTCATATTTCGAATGATAGAAAATATTAATGTTGAGAATTTCTAATTGATTAATTACCATCGGCTAATAATAATATACATCCCCTAGATTGTACTCCAAAAAATAAATTATATATATATATATATATATATATATATATACATCCCCTAGATTGTACTCTAATTACAAAATAAACGGAAATGGCCACTGCCATTCTCAGATAATAAAGTAAATTATGAACCCTAATGTTTTGGCTCAAATTGACACACTGTTAGGCACACCACGACATGTGATCCCAGGTTCCGAACTCGGTGCAAGTAATTCATAAGGCAAGACTCCCGCTCCGCACCTATGCTTAAGGCTTGGATCGCTATTCCTTCTATCAATCTCTTTCTCTATATCTCTGATCTCAGCCGAGAACTTGTAATACGCCTCAACCGCATCGGCATCGCCGGACCAAGTCGAGGGCTGTTGCCTCTCTCCAAGGTACTCTTCGTCCGGTGAATGTGTTGACAAATTGTCCACAACAGCCATGTATTTGGTGGACTGAAGAACACTAGGCAATGCTGATAGGAAGTACTTTTGAGGATCGGCTAAGAAGTTTGCGTATTCCGGGTCAGTCTCTTCTGGGATCAATCTTCTCATCAGTGGTGGCCGATTTGGGACGTAGCCACCGTAGGGGTACTGTGCGAAGTTAAGTGCAGCATGTTGAGCTGAGGCTAGCCAAATTAGGGTGCTGAGGATTGAGACAAGGTCATCTGGGGTGGATAGTGAAGGCCACCATGTTTCATTACGAAGATCAGCATGGCCAACATTGATGGACTCTGAGTACCAATCTTGTAATTCCCTGTCACCCCTGATTAGGCTCGAATCTGGGTAATAATGATGAACGTAAGTTCGGACAAAGTTTTCAATTGCTCCCCAGATTAGTAGTCCATCACTGCCATAAGGGTAATCCTCCATCACAAGTTTAACACCATGAGGTTGAGTTGGGTCAGGCACTGCCATTCCTCTGCATAACACAATTGTAAATCTAGATTAGACAAAGAACAAGAAATGCATAATGGCACATATATCTTTTCAAAATAATAGTCCGAGTTGCTGTGGATTATTAAGGTTACATACCGGCGGACGAGATTTGCTGGAAGGCTTTCTTGGTCGAAGCGCCAATTTTTATAGGCCGAAGCGCTGATTTCCATGGCATAGCGGCCGGGAGTGAAGCACGACTCAATAACTCCGTCGGCATGGATTAGGCTTTGCCGGGCCAAGGCATTGATCTCTAGGGTATATCTCATGTGAGGATCCAATAGCTTATAAATAGGGTGCATCGCACTCAACTGTCTGTGTGCTGCCAATATGAATGGCTCCAAGGTAGCATGGGTACGTAACCTATAACCAAAGCCACATTAACTTAGCATAAAATATAGTATGTAACGCAAAAAAAAAATTTATTAAGGTGTTATATAACTTATATTTCATTACGATTGCAACTTTGAGCCAAACGTACGTACCAATGGTGCACAAGTTGGTGGACACCGGCGTCGTTGGAACAGACGTGAGCCTTGGCGAGCCGCCACAGCCAAGTGGTTGTGGCGTCAACCGGAGGAGTTAAAACCCGCTTGGCTCTTGAACTTGGTCCAGCCTGTGGGAGGCTAAGCTCAATGGCGACTGGCATGAGAGATCCATTGGGTGTCAAGAACAACACGGTGCGAGTCGCATAGGATTTGCGCCCATCCAAGGCATTAATGCGGTCAATAAATGGAAGGTAAACGTCATGGTAATCTACTATGTACAACTTTTTCTCATCCATTGCCTTCAAAACAAAGAAACACAGAGTTAGACTATCGCAAACTAGAATCTCATAAATAACAAACTGAAAGTAAGAATATCATACGAATACAAATTTAGAAGATAGAAGAATAGTACCTTTTGAACAGTCATGCCATGGAGATAAGGTAAAATATGTTCTTCCTTGAGTGCAGATTCTAATGGACCATAAACTTCAGGATCAAGTTTGCTCACTGGTGGAAAAGATTCAAGTCTCTCTATACTCAATGGGTTTACCCCTGCAACTGCTTGCCGAGCGAATTCGTCATCTCGGAGCCAACTGAACTTGTCCTCTGCACATTGGAATCCTATCTTAGTTAAATAAAACTAAATCACTAATCCTGCTTCTAATTCAGACTTAATATATTCCCACAAATTGCCCACTAACAATTTTATACTTTTTAATTGTAACGTGGCTAAGAGAATATGACAGATTTTATGTATTGCCATCATGACATTTCCATTCCATAATGTGGAGATTCCCAAAATGTGCACGACGCTAAAATTTGAAGTGTAAGTCATTTTTATACGGTAAATGGTAAGTGTAATTAAGAGTGTTCTTGAAACTCACTGCTAAGGATATGAGGGATGTCGTATTTGAGAATTCCTTGGTTGTAGTTTTGGAATTTGCTGACCATTTTTGGCAAAGGGAGTTTCTTCAGGATCTCCTCCAGTAGCCCCAATTTGAGAAGGACGCCTTCGCTGTAGAGGCTGTCAATGTCGGCAAAATTACGAAAATCTGTATCCGATTTGAAGCTTGACATTAACGAAGGGAGTAAGTTGTGGAGCACTCCCTTCAGCCTCCCAAAAGAAAATGTGTCCATTTTCGACTCCTCGAAATGCTCGTCTCTAGGCACATACATTGGCAATGGCTTCTCTACCCTGCTCTCAGTTAGCATATCTGTAACGCAACACATCAAAAATATTAAGTACGTGTAAGTAACACATTACATGTTGCTTGTTCAAAATTGGTTAATCTAATAACATAACATTTTATGTAGCATAAAACACATACCGGTATCGGTTGGAAGACGACCGGTGCGACATCTTCTAGGATACGGAATTTTTTTACCACCAAGAGTAGGTCTAGTAAGGTCAATTCCCTTATCAGGGTTCCCCAAGTCATTATACAAATCATAGTCATAGACCCTATCTGATAATTTCCTGACTCCCTTTCCATCACCCCTAAGAATCTTCAGCTCTCTTTGTCTCAGTTCCTTGAGACCCTCTGGAGTCTGGTTTGGCAAATATGGCTGCTCAAATCAAAAGAAATCACAACAAACACCCAAGGGTCAATACTTTTCTCATATCATACTGCCAATAAAAAGATCATTAACAAAGAAAAAGAGGTAGCTGGTAGGCTTAATTATGGGGGCCCATGACGTAAAATAAAATTGACCAGCCCATTACGAGCAGACGAAAGCTTTCAGCTATGGAAGAACTAATCAGAAGGGGAAGGTTGGCAGAGACAACATGAACTAAAAAACAATTCTGTGATTGCTAGCTGGGCTGCCTGAGCTAGCTCATGAACCATTCGAACTTTCTCTGACGTAAAGATTTAGCTTGATATAAGGTCACTTGCAGATATTCAATTGCGCAAATTATAGGGTGTTTGACTTTACAGATCATGACCAGAAATGAAGAAAGCTAATCAAACTACCTGATTGCAGAAGACAATTCTCTTTTCTGGGTGATCTTTCTTGGGTTGCATCCAAGAATTACAAGGGAAATGCAATGGACCGCAGGCAAAACCTTCGATCGTTATCGTCTCCAAGAAGAACTCTGTTTGATGCTTATTAGTAACTGTGATTGCTCCTGGTACTCCGAAACTGGAGTCCACCTCAAACTCAGCTGTGTAATTCACCCTCTCTGCTTTCAGATTTGATTTCTTCGACCAATCCTTCAAAACCCCTTCACTGCTCTTCTTGGCTTTTTTTGTTCCTATAAGACAGAAGATTATTCCATAATTAGGACAAAACGACTCTAAAAACTGGGTATTAGAATACAAAAAAACAAAAAACAAAACAAAGTACCCTGAAGAGAAAAGTTGCTTACTTGGGTCAATCTCAGTGCTGACAAGCTCCAAAGCAACATTTCTGCCGATTTTATCAGTTAAAGAATCCAACTGTTTGGCAAAGGCTTCTTTGAAATCCTCTTTAATCTTGTTCCTAACTGTCACCACAGCTCTCACCTTGAATTTCACAGGCTTCTCTGCTGCAGAGAAAACAGGCACAATTTTAACCAAATCTTCACTAATTGCAGCCACAGCTCCCTTCCTATCCTTCCTCAAATGCACCAAATTATCCCTCCGCATCCTAAAAGGATCCACCAAACTGGGTCTGATCAAAAACTTGTTTTGATTAGTAAATGGAAATGATGAAGAAGACTTGAACTCCATCATAGAACAACCCATGATCTCTTTAGTCAGAGCCATCTTCTTTATCAGTTTCCTTCTCTTAAACCAAACAAGCAGAGACTAACTCACTTTTAACTAATTATCTGAAAGTGAGCCTCTTGCTTTAAGAGAGATTAAGAAATGGGGTATTAATTAGAGAAGTAGGATATGAAGAATGTGCAGAAGAGTCTGATGAGCGGGTAAGTATCTCACTTGGTATATTTATAGCAGGTAGTGGGAAGAGATTTTTTATTTTTTATTTTGATCTAAAAGTGGGAAGAGAATTGAAAGATTGATACTAGGGAAATTAGACCCTACCGGTCACACGTTTTCTTTTTGTTATAAATTTTGCTTGTGTAAAACACCTTTTTTGGGAATTTTACACATTTTGGGGAGCATTATTATTTTTGTTCAAGGAGAGCAACTTCAGGATAGGGAGAGTCAAACGCGAGTTTCACTGGTTTCCGAGTAAGAACGCGGTGTGAGCAAGCTAGAGAGAAACCGAGATATATTGGGGGTTGAAAGGACGACTCTGCCTCGTTCTCTTGTTTGGAAATGACAATTGTATCCCGGTGCATTGAAAAGTTGCATGCAAATTGAGTCGTTCTCGTAAAAGGAAACCGGCGGTCTACAGTCAATTTAACAAAATTCCAATGTCTTTCGAAGTTTTGAACTGATTCAAATGACACTCATGGAGCAAATTGTCACCAAAATGAACAATTCAAAGGAAAATTATAAACAAATACCGTATACCTGGTCTAACATGAAACCCTTGCCATATAACAACCTTGTAAGTGTTAAAGTATGAAGAATTTCATTCAAAATTAACAATTAAATATTCAAGGCGAATCATATCATTTCTTTTCATCTTTTAGTACATGAATACGGAATACCATTAGCCAGTGTAAACTAGTTGAACGCAAATATAATAGTATGTTGTAGTTAAGCATATTATTCGTGAACAAACGAAGTAAGATAAAGATATTATTTGATCAAAATATACCTACCCACCATAAACTAGTTTAGAAAATATTAGATTTCAAGGTAAATGTGGTCGAAGTATAGACTATTGAGCAAAGATAGAGTATGAACAGCATGAATTATTCAACAAATATGATGGGATGGAATTTGCCAACAAGATATGGACCGCATGTGCACCCAAGCAAGTCAACTATTTCTGGGCTGGAATATCGCTTATCATAAAAATTCAGAACACAGAGAGTATCTTAAAATTCTTGATGGGATCTTTGGTGTTTGTCTTCTATTGTGATAAATGCACCTAGCTAGGTTGAACACTTGAACATGGTAATGAAATATGAGTGTAAACTTACTACTATGGTACTACCCAGAAATTGTTTTGACAAGAACCAGCATCATTGATTCATATACATACAACAGACCATTTAGATCACCACGCGCGGGATGCTAGTTCAATCAAATGTTACATCTTAAGATAAGAAAATGGTGGAAGCTAGCTACATCTTAATTATTTTGTAGCAAATTAATGCTATACAAATACATATTATAATGTAGGGGATTTAGAAATACACCCAAAAACATATACATGTTTTAGATTACACTCATCACTTCAAATCGCACCCAAACCTATTTATTAGGTTGATTTTTAATTTAAAAAATATATATTTTAGACATGGATAATATAATATAGAATTTGCATGATTACCAATTTTGCCATTAGGAAAAATAATAACTCATACTACCTCATTTTTTCACAGATTACGCCTACCTTTTGCTTTGCTCATCCTAGCTTTACTCCCATATCATTAATTTAAGTTTTTAAATCAATCACTACAACTGATATCAATGTTATATATAAGAGGTGATATGATTTTACTATTAGGGTCATAAATAGTTGTGTTGAATGTATATGTGGATTTTCTGATGCGTATTTGTTTTGTAGATTTCTTTTAGCGAAAAAGTATATGTTTTTTGATACCTATATTCAGACATGATTATCCATGATAGGTATGTGTTGAATTTTTCTTCTAGCATATAGGTACCTATTTGTGTTTCTAGTCTTTATTACACGTACTATGAATGTTTGGTGAATTTTTTGTTAGCATAGTTTGTTCTATTTATAAGGTTATAAAGGGTGGGAGGTCTTGAATCTATGGAGTGTGTGTTGAGTGCTGCTTCTATTGTGGTGGTAAATAGTTTTTATTCCTGAGCAGTAGAATCTCATTTGAGGTGTTTAATCTATTTAATAGTTGCAGGGTAGACATATGTGTCGTAGGTAATGCAGAGTAGACATATGTTTTGTAGGTAATGCACAATGGACATCGGCTTCGTAGGTAATGCACGTACAATAGACATTTGTTTCGTATGTAATGAGTTTTGTATATGTTTTGTAAGTATATAACTTTTCATTCTCTCATGTAAAAATATAGAATAAATCAAACATAGAAAATTAGAAAAGTCCAAGAAATAAAACTATAGTTTTCTATTTTGTATTTTCTAACTATCATGATTACATAACAAGCTTGGAGGTAGAGAAAAAAAGAGAGTTTTTGATGCATTCAATCCATGCGATTAACATAGACATAAAAACTACATTAATCTAATTTTTCGTTTGACTTTCAATGTAATTTCTCTGACCTAATTTATTTTCTTAATTTACACGTACATTAATGTTTATAATTTTACATATTTACATTTGAAAAATTCTAACAACTAAATTTATGGAGTAAATTTCTTTTTTCAATTAGAAGGGTAAAATTGTGAATTGAACCAAAAAATTAAAATATGTTAATTATTCAATAAAACCCTATAAGGAAAGTTGAAAAAGGTTTTGGGTGTTGTTTAAAAAAAGAATTTGGTATAGGTTCAACTTAAAAGAGTGCTTGAAAATGAGTGTATTACTAATTTTCTCTATAAGGTATGAGTTGTCAACGACGATGGACGAGCTTCATGTTATTAGTTTATATAGTTGAAAACAATGAGTAAATTAAATAAGAATTAAGTATAGGGACATTCACTTTTTTTTAGAGATAATGTTTGTTCAAAGAAGGAATGCAATGAGCATGGAGCAAGTGAAACTATTCGGGAAGCTAGCATGGCTTTGAGATTTTCTGAATTGATCAACAAGCGCATGAAAGATAAATAGTAATATACGTACCGGCCGGATCCCTATACGTACCTAGCTTGTGGGAAAGTGTATTTATCAAATATAAGTCTCTGTTTGTTTAAGTGCGCATAATTGGACAGTACTGGTAATTCTTACTTACAATATATGATGCACTAATGTATATGATTAAGAAAGTAATTAGTACTAGCTACCTAGCTCTTCTGTTTCTTTAGAGATGGACAAGGACGTCTTAGTTTGCCACTGAAGTATATATAGTAGATCCGGCATTCATCAGTAGGGGCATCTGAGATCTCGATCTTATAGTGGATTGCATAGTTGCCAGGGTCAGGTCGGTAATGTTTCTTACATCTCCCCCGCCCGGACACCCAAGTATCATATACACTCCCAAAATAAACTTTTGGCTGGAAATCTAAGAAAAAAAACAAATTAGGTAGTGAGTTATTTATAAATTAAATTATTGTCTGGTATTTTTGAGTAATTTGTTGATATTAATATCAATCTTAGTATTTTTGAGTAATTTGTTGATATTAATATCAATCTTAGTAAACTAGCGCGCTCTGGAAGTAAACTCTTAATTCCAATTCAATGTACTCGATTAGAAGTTCATGTTGTGTATTTTACGTCATGGTTGCCTAATTAGCGGCCTGTGAGCTTTGTAGTCAGCTTAATGGCCGAACTATTGATAATTAGTTTACGCGATGATTAGCACACTATAAATTTGTCAATATTTTTGAACAAATTACTCAAAAGTATCAGATAATAATTTAGTTTACAAATAACTCACTACTTAATTTGATAGAACAAATAACTCACTACTTAATTTGATAGAACAAATAAGAACTAAAATTTACAAATAAGGACCAAATGATGACAAGTTGCCACATGTCATAAAATATTTTACTTTTTTACTCCTCTTTGACCCATAGTGTTTGTTACCATCAATGAAGATGTTATCTACTACTATTGATTATAAAAACTAACTGCTACTGTCGATTATAAAAACTAAATGCCACTGTCGACTATAAAAACTAACTGCTATTGTTGAGTTAAAAACCAGCTGCTACTGTCGACTTGGAATATACATGCTACTGTCGACTTGGAATGTACATGTTATTGTCAACTATATATCTAACTGCTACTGTCGACTTAGAAGGTAACTGCTACTGTCAACTATAAATCTAACTGCTACTGTCGACTGAGAAACTAACTGCTACTCTGGTTTTTGGTGAGTAAAATTCAAAATTTCAAAATTTCTCAAAACATATACAATATGGTACTTAAAAGAAAGCCTATGAGATCATGAACAACTTTATATATTGACTTACCTTCAAATTGTCGGTGATTTGGCCGGAAAACTTAAATTTGCCGAAAAAAAAAAACTAAAAAAATGAGGAGATAAAAATTTGTTAGATCTAGAAGTGACATTTAGTAATTTTCACGAAAATAATGGTATTTTAGATATTAGTTTATTAATTAATTTTGTTCTACCTATTTTTTAGGCTTGGCTTATGTCCTAATTTGTATAAAAAAATATAAAAAATGAATTTTTAGTTATTTAAATATAATTTAGTACTAATAAGTAATTTCCTATTTTAATATACAGAGGTGGCTCACGACTGCATTTTGAGTTTTAATAAGGAAGAGCACATGTTTAAGAACAACTCCAATGGAGTTGTTCTTAAGATTTGTCAAATTTTAAACTTGACATATGACATGGCATAGATATTTTAGCTACACCTCTCCTCCGGAATAACTATACTTCTCCTCCGGTGGATTAGTCTTTTATTTGAATAGATCACTTATGGCACGTTTACTTACTCGGAATGGAATTAATATGGAATAGGAATCGGAAGGAATGAGAGACGGAATGGAATAATATGGAGGAATAGGAAAGAAACTAGTTACGATTGTTGTTGTTTACTTGTAATAAGGAATCAGAATTAAATTTAAGTTAATTACCAAAATACCCTTTTACAAATAGGAAAAAACTCTCTTTAGTGTTTCCTTTACAACACTTGATCAAAATATGTATTTAAGTAGGTCATTTCGTACCTATGGCTAATTAAGTAGAGGTTTATTAAGGTCATTTTGTACCTATGGCTAACCAAACACAACTAATATAAGTAGATGGGTAAGGATATTTTTAGAAGAAATGTTCATTCCCTCTCATTCCCACCTCCCCCCTTGGTATTACAATTCCATGACATTTCCGGAATCGGAATGAATTTTGGAGGTGGGTCCCACCACGAATTCCATTCCTCTTGGCAAGTAAACGCCGGAATGGAATTACAACTCCATTCCAAGTAAGTAAACATGCCATTAATTAGTAAATCTTTAAGGCCCAAATACATCCGTATCTTTTCTGAACCCTCCCTTCTCGACCTCCTATTTTTCCATTCGTCTCTTTTTCCTTCACAAGAAAATGGGATCTGCCGTTCATCTTCTTGAGTCTTGTGTTATACACTTATACTTACCTAGATTATTAAGAACCGATCCAATCAGCCCTGATTTGTTTCTTTGTCTTTCATCCCTCTACATACCGAACTTCTTTTCTTTAATTATGTTTCTTTCATCTTCTTCCTGTTTATCTCCAATATCTCCCGCGTACAATCCATCATCAAGAATAGAATCTAACCCAACAATCTGGTGAGAGATCGATTCAGCGAAGATAATTGAATCTGGGTAGGAAAGAAGAGTTCGGAGATCAACGTTATGATCTGATGATAAGAAGAGAGAGAAGTGAACGAAAGAGGAGAACAAAAAATTTGACATTGTTGAGAGCCCTGACAAGTATCAGATCTTCTGTTAAATACACGTAGGACCACGTAGGATTTAACATTTACGCTGGAATTCTCTTCCTCTGCCATTTCTTCCTGTTTTTGCTCTACCATGTCTATTAGCCTTCATGTATAGTGTAACACAATATTTAAAAAATAAAAATACAAAAATTAAACAATTAAAAAAATTTATCAATGTCCGTACCATACACGGTATACGATTGACAACACAATTTAAGAGGTATATGACTATAAATACGCCACACTTGGATAGCTGACTACGTTTACAGGATTCGATCCTTGGTAAAAAAATTTGACAAGGGACATTTAATCGTTCGCACATTGAAAGCCTGTAATTCGATCAAACTAGTGGGTTTTCTGATACGAGGACTTCTTATTTTAAGCAGTTCGATATTAGCAGAAAATTAACCAACTTATAACTTGGTCAAACAATCAGATCTTAATTAAGGAACCTTAATTAGAAGATTTTAGTACGTGTGTGTATAAAGAGTCTTTTTAACAAGGACAATTTTGTTAAAGACAAAAAATATTCACCCATTTTTTTATCTTATATTTATATCTCGACCGTTTAGTTTGTAGATATATGAGTAGATTGACCTTGTAAACTTTTGTTTAAATTACAAATTGTTAAGATATTCATAAATGTGATTTATTGATTATGAACTTGAACGGTTCATGTTTGACAATTTTGGTCCGTTCACTAATTTAATTTATTTTGATACCTTAACTATTACCAAATTGGTTGAAAATTTGAACAAGTAATCTACTTATATGGACCTAAAATCTAAACGGTTGAGGTGAAAAAATATAATAAAAAATATGTCTAATTAATAATTAACTATTTAGTCCTCAATTAGTAATCAACGAGATGATTCATTGAAAAAGCTATATATATAATGCATTGCTTCTGATTATCATTAACCTTTCAACGCCAGTTCCATGTCTATGTGAAATCCTTCAGATAACTTTAGACAGATTTAGACGCGCACCATCTATATGTCATTGTGTAGGGTGGGAATATTTTCCTTTTTCCGACCACGTTTTATAAGAATCAATAAGAAAAGCAAACAAAATTGTAAGTTTACTAGGGACTCTTCACTGTCTAACAGCAACAATTCAAGCCTTTTATCGATTATGGAAAAGTATGACATGCATACGCTCATTCTCTTTGTGAGGTTATCCATCAGCAGAATTCGAAATTCTTAAAACTATATACAAATTTATTGTGGTACATATATATACCAACTGATTTTTGGTGATGATCGAAGTGCATAATTGTCATTCATACATAGAACTTTCAACGATAATGTCGAACTTGTGGATTTGAGTAAGAAGAGGTTAATTAACAGCTAGTATTTGTTAATATTCTAGCTGATAAACCTATATATTTAAGCCAATAGACTTGTTCTTAGAATTCCGGTAGTAAACCGTGGATTCTGCATATTTGACCTTCAAATATGTCATGTAGACATTGAGCTTGAGTGTCGTAGCTTGCAATTGACCATGACTTCAAAAAAGAAATTGAGAATCCAAACCCAGGTTAGCTAGCTTAGAACAAGGAGAATATATATGTATATATAATAGTCTTTCTCATAGACTGTTTGGATAGCTGGTCTCAGTGGCGGATCTTGGATGGGCGTTTTATGGGATGTTTGATCTAGAATTGTAATCTATGGAGGATTTGAAATTTGGCCGAATGCAAAAACAATTTTGACAATGTACTCAAAATACTATGTGATTCACTTTTGAACTGGTTGTTTTACATTATCTGCATCAAAATACCTCCAAACATATGTAACCGAGGGTTGATGGAAAACAAACGTAGAAAACCAGAAATCTCAAATGGGAAAATCCCCAATTCAATCATGACATCTAGTGCTCACTAGAGGAGTGGAAGCCGCGAAGTTAATCACTCTAATTTAAGAATTAGGCTTTAGTTCTTTGGATTAGAGATTTAATTTTATAGAAAAAAAGAAGGGAGAAGAAGACACGAGAGATAAAAAGAAAAAAAATTTGGTGGTCCGTGTGAGATTATAGATGTTGGTGTGGGAGGAAATTGGGTGTGGGTGTGTGTATGTATAAGTGTTGGTGGAGGGATTGAGTGTGGGAGAGAGTAGGAGATGCTAGTCCTAATTAAAAAAAAATTAATACCAATTTTTTTTGTCTTTCTAATTGACTTGGGGATGCTTAAGCATCCCTAAGCTTGTAATAAGATCCGCCCCTGGCTGGTCTATTAAAATTAATCAAAGGATAGATTGAAATCTAGCCGGCGGAGAGAAACTTTCAAGTTTCAACCTCGTCCCAAATTAAACTAAGAATTCGATCTGTGATATCAAAAATTCCGAGACATAATTCAATATGCACAGAATTATTTCTATAATAATACTCTTCTATCATGCAAATACATAGTTACATACCAGAGTTGACCATCAAGCATGCATGTGCTGAACGATATATGCATCTCTTTATTTCTTATTATATTCTTTGGTTTCGCAATTATTTGTAATGATCAAATGCATGGAATTAAAGTCAACTGACTTGGTCTTTTTGTAGTCACTCTCTTCCCCAGTACACATTCTTTGTTACACAAAAAGAAAAAACAAATTGCTCGAGTTCGGATTACGTCTCCACATGCATGTGTACGTTTTTTTCGTTACATGCATAACTATCACGCCTTAACTCCTAACGTAAGTACTCTTATTTTCCCATCCACATATCAGAATAATTATTATGTGTACCCGTACCCAGCCAATCATATTACACCATGGTATAATTAACATGCACGCGATGAAAATAATAAAAGTTTATTTACATATAAGAACTAATCAGAAATAATCACAGTAAAAAATGGACCAATAACATTAATGGGGTACGCCACGTGAGATATATGACGGGTATATATAATAATTTCTCCGCATACCAAATGAGACCTGAATTATGATTTAAGATTTACATTTTATGTATATATCATCACGGTACATAATGTTAGCTATATAATAATTAGATAATAGTTTAGCTTATGATAATTATATAAGAGTTTAGCTTATTAGCTTTGTATTAGCTTTAATCCTCTATTATGTGAGTTACACACGTGTTGAGCTGATAGTGATCAGATTATCTCATTCTCTAGCAAAGTATATAAGCCCTTATAGGCCTGTAAAATAGGGAGGGCAATGCAGGACCTGAGATATGAAGACCTACATACTATCTGATTCATGGTTTTTTCCGCCCTAGGTGTAAAATGAAAAAGGTAGGGCCAGCCATATTACAATATGTGAAGCATGATCCCGCTCTTTGGGCGAATACAATTTGGGCTTAAAAAGTCCGCCCATGGCTCAGCATACATTTAGTCTGTGATTTTTAAATAATAAAATATTTTAATGTTCATTTGAACAAAAATTGATAGAGATAAGAGTTGAACCAATGAACTCCTCCTTATAAGAATATCACATTTTCTAATTGAACTAACACACAATTAATTCTTAATATTTAACATTTTAAATCTAAAGCAAAAAAAAACCATTTATTACTAATATGGGCCGAGAATGGACTGGGCTACGGGTTAACCCTATAATATATCCTATGGTCGGCCCAGGGCTTGAAAAATGTTGCTTATACCCTACCAATTCTAAAATGTTGCTTCTACCGAGCCGGCCCGTAACCTAGTTTTTTAGGCTAAATTTGGGTATGCCCATCGACCATGGGCTTAATTTACAGGCCTAAGCTCTTCTATTTTATTTTCTTCGTTTTGTAACAAAATCATTCATCTTAATTGACTGGGTTGACAAGTTGTTTAGGCTGCTTTTAGGTATATTCCTCATGAGAAATTCTGCCGTGTGACCACCGCACCACGTGGATGTGCATCCGACCACTCAAAATCTGACACGTTATAATTTTTTCCACGTAAGAATTGATGTAAAGACCAATCCGGAAATATCGATTATATCTGATCAAACCTGATCTCCAAATCCATGGCATCTCTCCGACCAAGTGCTCCACCGCTCTCTCTCACACTCTTCTTCACCACCCTGCTCTGTCTCACCCACCACCACCGCCGCCAACACATCCCTCAAAACCTACACGTCTCCACAATGTCCACAACAATCTTCACTTGCGGCCCCGCCTCCACCGCCGATCAAAAAAAGTGGGAAGAATTTGATTCCACAAAGGCGAGCAAAGCATAAAAAGGAAGTCTCTCACTCCTCTCTCTCGGATGTGAACTCCACCCAGTCAAAATCCCAATTCATATTCTCTCCCTCAGTTCCGACTTCCTCCTCCCCTAAAACAACGCCGCTTTGTTCACCTCAATCGTTTCGTTCTGCTAATCTAATGCTCTGAGCCTATGGCCATAGCTGACCACAAGTCTTCGTCATTGTCATCTTCTTCGTCTGACGGAAAAGTCTAGGGCTTCTTCAAGTGAACGTTTAAACCGTCCGGTAACGTTGCCGCTACTACGATGTCGTCTTCTTCCATGTCGCACGGCCATCCCCATCCCAATGGCGACGGATCGGCTCCTCAAGCCTTGAGCTCTGTGTCCTCCGTCGCCTAGTCGATGCTTCCTACTCGCTGGAGACTGAAGCTTGATCCCTGCAATAAGCTCTACTTTCCTTGTGAGCCTCATCTCATTCATTTCCTTTGTGGAATCAAATCCTTCCCACAATGTCCAGCGTGAAGAATGTTGTGGACATTGTGGAGGCGTGTAGGTTTTGAGGGATGTGTTGGTGGCGGCGGTGGTGGGTGAGACAGAGCAGGGTGGTGAAGAAGAGTGTGAGAGAGAGCGGTGGAGCACTTGGTCAGAGAGATGCCATGGATTTGGAGATAAGGTTTGATCAGATATAATTGATCTTTCCGGCTTGGTCTTTACATCAATTCTTACATGGAAAAATTGCAACATGTCGGATTTTGAGTGGTTGGACGCACCAGCCACGTGGTGCGGTGGTCGCACGGCAAAATTTCTCATTCCTCATTCCATTCTTTGGAAAAGGTGGTGGGATATTTTGGTTTCTTTTTTTTAAGCAATCAGTTACTTACATTTCTTAGAAGACATGGTTGCAACCTTTATTTTTCTTCTATGTCTTATTGAGTACTGAAATAATGTGTTATAAACTGTATTTGAAAAGGTGGGTGATTTTTAGCCCTTTGAGTCTAGATTTCGAGATTTGGAGAATAGATAACTCTTACTGTCGACCTTTTAAGGTATGTTATGTTTTATACTTCCTACTTAATAAAATCTTACATGACCTTTATCTAAAAAAAAATCATCTTAATTCAATACATTTCTTATTTTTCTCTCAAGCACTCTCAAGCTTTCACATAACATATAGTACAACCTTAATTACTAACGTATTGATATACATGTATGGAAAATATTTTGTGTCCACAATATAACATCAAATCTGGCACCATAATCTTTCCACATCACTGTCACGTCTGATATCACAAAATGTCATTTTAATTAAAAAGACAATTATATCTTTGTAAATAATTTAATTTTTTTATCCTTTATTTATTAAAGATGATTTCATCAATAATTAAGGAATAATTAATTTCCAAAACAAAAAAATGTTACCAAAAAGTTTTCATCTAATTGAAGTAGTCTATTATCTTTGAATTTGCATATCCTCTTAATTAAGAATCTTACAAAAAAAACCTCATTTTTCTGTCACTAAATATGTCGAGAAATTTTTCAAATTTAATTCATGACTTTTTAAATTTCTAAATTTTATTGACATTTACGAATTATATTAATGGCTATAATTAATTACTACAATTACTATATTCTCTATCGAATTGTTAATTTGTTTATAAAAAACAATCTCTAACAAAATTATTTAGGACACACGTCTATATTTTAATCGGATGAATTTTATTTTGGAAATATTTTTTGCACACACACAGATATATATATATATATATATATATATAGTAAAGTATATTTTCGTAAATATTAAAATTTTAATTATATTTTAGAGTATTATCGTGATGAAAAAAAAGAACCACAAAAAATATAATTTTTATAGTGATCTAAAGCCGTTAGATTAATAAGGATATAATTATCTTATCATTTAAAAATGACATTTAATAATTATTTTAATTACTAATATGACAAAGTGATCGTGCATGACACATAAAATTATGGCTCCGAATCAGACGTCATATTGTGGCGCCCTAATAATGCTCATACATGTATATAGCTAACTATGTAATATACCCATGCTACACTATTTGCACGGCATCCATGAGAAATGAATGCGCTAATATGCATGGGATCCGTGTTATGAATACGATTTAGACATGAGCACATGATATAGGTGTGATTACGACATATAAGTTGTAATTTTCTATATCTATGGTCTTAACTAAGAAAACTTGGCATAATATCTACCATTAAAGAATCGGCAAAGGCCGGTGTTCGTGTTTCCCATATACCAACTGACTCCGGCCTAATTACCCTTCCCCAGATAGTCAAAGATCGACCTCGACTATTCCAGTATTCTCTCTCAAGTTCCACAACCCGGCGAAAGCACCATCCACGAATGATCGAATCAGGTCATTAATCCAAGTCACAAGTGTAAACCCTTGACACAAAAACTGCGCAAGTCATCTTCCGAGTTAACATGATCCCACCGGCCTAGATAGATTATCCTGAATCGATGGCAGTTGAATGTACTCGCCGGCAGCTACTGTAGTCTGCATCACAAAATGTGAGAGCGAGACTGCTCATTGTTTTTCTGGAATACGTACAACTGTTATATGGATATCAACAATCAAGAAATCATGTATGCCTGTGACCCTGTGAGTGTTTGGTACAGCACTACAACCTCAGCCCACGGGTTTCTTCCGTGGAAAACGTTATAAATGAATTCAAGGGCGCCACAATAAGAGTATATACAAAAAAACACCTGGTAGGTGGTGGTGCCCAATGTTAACAAGCACCATTTGGCGTCTCATCAGGCTCTTATAATCTTTAAGAGGAAGGAAGTTATTGATGTAATTTCACATGTTTAACACTGCGGATAAACTTATATGATGAGATTGTGGAGAGATGGCCGAGGGGCTCGATCTGAATATATATAGATGATTGCAAAGTTTATCTTACATATATTTAGCTCGTAAATGTTCAGCACATGTCCTGTAAAGCAGATCATGTAGCATATATGTTTGCTCGCTTTGTTACTAATTTTTCGCACTTTAAAGCGTTTAATTAGATAAGATTCATGCTATCATTCAATATGCCCTCGATGTGGATTACTGAACACATGCCTTATCTATAGCACAAATTCAGGTTTTATGTCCCCCGTTGCAATATAAACTCACTAAACTAAATGAGCGTAGGTTTGAGCGTCCCAGGGTTCTAAACCCTTTCAAAACAATACAATGAGAGAGAGAGAGCACCAAAGCCCAATTCTGTTGGGTAGGACCGTAGGACCCTATATATATACGGGTCATATTTACATGCAAGATCCGGCTCTCTTATTGGACCGGAGTCTAAAGCCCTCGGGTTGTTCTCCGAAAATATAGGGTTTAAGCTGACGTGTCTGTTACTATGTATCATTACTTCAGGTCTTCGGCTAACCCGACTAGCTTTCTTGGAGCCTCTTTACTTGCCCTCCGAGACCAGATTGCTACCTGAAAACTCAGAGCACTATAACTATCATATGTGCCGGAGCCTGGAGGTGATAAAACGTGCCAGTGAATATTGTACGTACGGGAACTATCATCAGCTTTCATTAATCAGTCATGAGAATTTTAACAACCGAGATTAGGTGAATAACAAATCATTAACTAATCTGTTGAATCTCAATTCACTCATGCATTCTGTAATCTGTATTCTGTAATTATTTTTAATCAGCAATCACTATTAAGAAGTAGGTAATATACATTCAACGAGGACGAATATAAATTAACGTTTAATAAGTCAATAACTATCATCCATTCATATAAGCTATATACAATTTCATAATTTACACAAGTATTCTTTAGTTTGAAGTCACAATATATATTTCCATAAAATCTAATTCAATCTTGACATGTCATGCTGGTCGAACTTTGAACTTGTTTCATTATTTATCTCTTTAATTAGTTAATGTTTGTGCGTGACTGGGTGTGATGAAGTAATATTTGTTATGCTAATTTCGTCATGTAATCTTTGTTATCTTGTAATATAGATCTTAGGGCCGGGAGGCATCTCAAACAAATAGTACTATGCATTGCTGATGCATCCATGATATAAAAAAAATACTAGTCACTCTTTAAACTATCACAAACTTGACAATTTATTTCTTCAAGTTTCAATTTCAACTAAATACTCCTTATACTTTTCAAATTCGAGCAATCTGGTCATTCTGTCATCTTTCCATCCAATTTGAGTGTTAAGTTTTTTTTGGGTAAATAGAAATGAGATAGACTTAACACCCAAATTTGATGGGAAAATGACGGAATGACCAGATTGCTCGAATTTGAAAAGTATAAAGAGTGATCAGTCGAAATTGAAACTTGAAGGAGTAAACTGTCGAGTTTGTAAAACTGTGAAGAGTGACCAGTATCTTATCCTAAAAAAAATTAAGCCCACTTTGTTAATCTTATACTTAGTTAATTGTCCTAATCCACTTCGTTTGACCTGTAGTTCATTGTCCTAATCACTAGCTATATACAATGAAGGATTAATTCCCTTGCTTCTGTTGTTTTGCTTAATCACTGTGAGGCTATACATATACCTTTAAAACCCTTTTGCAGGCATTTTAGTTCTATCTTATCAAGGCATTACGCAGCTAACATTAATCTGGCTATGATGCTGTAGAAAAAAAACAATCAATAGCTTCAAATGTGAGCTAGGTAGGTACGCAAGTTTGTATCATCATCTGTATATAGTGTCGTATCACCTCATTTAGGCCGGTTGGGCTCCATTTGATTAAGCTCAATGATGCTCTCATAGTTTATCTCAAAGTTTCGTGCTTTACTAAGAGATTCATGGTATCCGGAAATTACGATGCATGCCTCACCGCAAATGCAACTCCCTGCCTTCATTCAACCAGACCTCCTGTGTAGACTATGGGTTTGTGTTTGCCCTTTTCTCGCTCTGGAGAAAAATGAGAAAGAGTCGACGGAGCTGCAATCGGACGTGGTGCATATTTTGGTGTTAGGGTGAAAATGTGAATTATTATGTGTATGGAATCCACTTGATAATATTTAAGAGGTATGACTACTATATATCAGAGTATACAAGATTTGAAGAACCAGAGTGACATCTTCAAAGATATCACATTATAAAATAGGGTTAATTTTCTTAATCAACTAAACCTATCTTCATAATTGGCAGTATCATATCCTATTCCAGAAACAGACAACAATAAGCTTAAACAATACTACGTAGCTAGCTAGCACAATATATTGGGGATCGAATATCAGAATTATTGAAGAAGTGACTGGATTCCATCATGCTATGTAATCCCTACAAATCAATTTAGCTATATTTTTGTTTTATTTCCCAGACATGCCAAGGCAGCTAGCTTTAACATCCCAGCTGATATTCTGCCACAATTAAAAACATCATAGCTGACATCTCTGATGTACCCATCTCTTGCTTGTATTGTGCGATATAGACATATAGTACATAGTTTCTTTGTACCTCTTCTTTTTAAAAAATGATTAGTTTTGATTCCAAAACTAGGTAAAGAAGTGCTCCCAATTGGTACCTCATGCATTTACCTACCAGGCTACCAGTTACTACGTACATTACTAATTGATTCGAAGGTAAACTAAAACAAAGTTGATGTCCTGATATTTGACCACATAGGCACATACGTAAATTAAATTACTTGAGGTACTTAATAAAAATAAATCCAAATGCGGTGTCGTGCAACTCCTACTTAGCTTGTAATTAGTGCCAACTGCATGTACCCTAATTTCTGCTGACCTTTCATCAGCCAGAGTTAATCCATATCTATGTGTAGAGTACCAAACTTTGCCAGAAGATTCCCACTTTATCCCAAGAACATTACCTACAAAGCATAAGCTTATAGATTTATGGCTTTCGTAGTTTCGTTTAAGATATCTGAAGCTCAGAACACCTTAAACTATTTATATATATATGCATTGCTGGGAAAGAAGATTGTACATAATTTACTTCATTCATTGGAGCTAGCTCTTAGAGCTAGAATACAGATTATTTCAATTATAGATAAAATAATTCTCTTGACGTACAAATGAAACAAGAAAAGGAAATCCGCATTTCTTATTTCTGAAAATGATGATTTAGCTTGATCCTCATGATGAAAGATGGCTCTAAAAGTAAATGGTTCTGGGCCGATCCGATCCGGGAATAGAGGGGTAGCTCGAAAGAGAAACTCCCATCGGAATTGCGAACGTAGTCTCCATGAAGATCCTCTGCTGGAACGTTTCAAAGGTCGCACCGGCATCCATGAGGTCCTTCATGATTTTATTGTAAGACTCTTTGAGCTTCTTCAACATGTTTAAGTACTTGAGCTTCAGCCACCTGAGTCTGATTTTTCTGAACATCCTAACTAGCATGACGGCTCGCGGCGGCTTCTTGCCTCCGAGACGAGCCATTGGGAGCTTCCGGCGACGGAGAGAGACCCGGTAACGTGAAACCCGGCGATCTGGGTTTGTTAGCGGACGGGTTTGCCGATCGAGCTCATCACGATTTTGAGCCATGCTTGTGAAGGGGTGATGCGGAAGAGAGTAGGGGGATATGTTTTAGAAGGGAGAAAGTTGATTTAAATGGGAGCAAAAAGCATCAATCTCTTGGTGGGGTATGCGGTTCTTGGGTTTCTCAGCCGCTGGATCTGATGACCGCAGGCAGTTTGAAGTTAATGCAAACAGAAAAGGACACCTTCCGCATCTACAACATGCAAACTTACCAAACTATCATGTGACATATTTTGCACTATACCCATAAACTGATATACTCTTCGATGATACTTCAAACGTGGAGTTCTTTTTTCTCTTATGGATAACTCCATTAGGCAATTCACCTTATCAGCCGAATCCTATAACGACCAACGATTGTTAAGTTAGGCAGGAGCTAGCTCTACTAAAAATTACGAGAACAAACTATTATTCTATTACAAATTACAAACGAAAACGAAAATGAAAATCCGAAAATTACATCAAAAAGTAAAATACGAAATTATAATCTTTTGAAGATAAAACTTCTAAGCTCATACCACAATATACCAAAACATCTGAATTATTAAGTTTGACGCTTCAATAACGCAGTAAATAATGTCAATATATTATCGGCACATGCAAAAAATGTTACTCCCTCAATATCACATTAGAGATTAGCCCAAATACCTAATCCACTCCCCTCTCGTCCCATAGAACAATTAGAACTTGATTTGCAAAAGTAATTAGAGGAGCCAGTACGTGCCACCGGGTGGCTGGCCAAATCAAAATGTCATGGACTGTACAGCTACTTATTAACATTATTAGTATGTATGTATCAATTGAAAAACTATTTTCATAAACTTCGTTTAGACAAAAAAATATTCATAAATGTTAGAATTTTTCATGCTTCTTTTTAATGAGATTAGGGGAAAACAAAATGTACAAACTAAAAAGTATCGACGCCTGAGAGATTCGAACTCTCGCGGGGAAACCCCATGTACTTAGCAGGCACACGCCTTAACCACTCGGCCAAAGCGTCAATTTTAACGAGTGTTCCTTTATTGTAATATATATACCTACGATAGAGTAGCTTAGTTCTCACGCTAATTAGCTTAGCTATTACGCACGCGTTCCAGTTAGCTTCGTCTTTACAAGTATTAGGTCTTCAACTTTCCCCAATCCAATTCGGATTTAATCCCTCACCGTCTATAAGTACCTCACCACTCTCATCAACTCCCATCACCTTTATTCACAGTCACTCAAATTTCAAGAAAACCTCTCTCTTCCCCAATTCTCTCGAAGTAGGGTTTCTCTGCTCATACCCATTCCCCCAAATCCAATTAGGGTTTCTATGGATTCCAAATTCAACGCCCAATCCGCTTCCTACCACGCCAACCAGGCCGGCAAACTTACGATCTCGGAGGCGGCGCCGATCTTCGAGCAACTCCTCACCGCTTTCCCGACCGCCGCCAAGTACTGGACTCAGTACGCCAAGGCCCAGATGGCGGCGAACAACTACGAGGCCACCGGGAACTTGTTCCCCAGGTGTTTGATGAAATGCCTCGACATCCCACTGTGGCAGACCTACCTCGATTTCATCAAGAAAGCCAACAACGGCCGGGAGGGTCAAGATTTGATCAGGAAGGCGTTTGAATTCGCGGTGGATAATGTCGGCGATGATATCAGGTCTGGGCCTGTGTGGGTGGACTACATTAGCTTCTTGAAGGCTGGGAATCAGATGGTTGCGATGCGAAAAGCGTACCAGAAGGCCATAATGAGTCGTAATCACAGCACGGACCAGCTTTGGAGTGAGTACCAGAGTTTCGAAAGGACCTACAACAAGGACCTTGCGAAAAGCCTGTTGAATGAGTTTTCGCAGAAGTTTAATGCCGCCAAGAATGTATATTGGGAGAGGAGTCATATTGTGAAGGGCATTGACTTCGGCATGCAGGCTGTGCCGCCGAGTGGTGATTTGAGGGAGGAAGGGCAGTGGATGGCGTGGAAGAAGCTGTTGGCTTTCGAGATGGAGAATCGGCAGAGGGTGGACATTGCGTGGTGCAACAAGCGAATTCGGTTGGCGTATGAGCAGTGTCTGATGTGTCTGTCCTATTACCCTGATATATGGTATGATTACGCAATGTGGCTTGTGAAATGTGGCTCCCTGGGTGCTGCGGCGAGTGTGTTTGAGAGGGCTTTGCAGGCTCTTCCTGAGTCGGAGATGCTGAGGTTTGCGTATGCGGAGCTGGAAGAATCCCGAGGAGGAATACAGGCTGCAAAGAAGATATATGAGGCCATTTTGGGAAATGGTGGTGCTACCACTTTATCTGGACTTGCTCAGATACAGTTTCTTCGATTCTTAAGGAGGACTGAAGGTACTAAAGCTGCTCACAGCTACTTTTTAGAAGCGAGAAAATCCCAGAATTGTACTTCTAATGTATATGTTGCTTATGCCAACATGGCCTTGTGTCTTGATAAAAAAATGAAACTTGCACACAATGTGTTTGAAGCTGGGATGAAACTGTTTATGCATGACCCTGAGTACATTCTTGAGTATGTAGATTATTTGATTCGTTTGAATGATGATATAAATGCTAGAGCCTTGTTTGAGAGGGTATTATGCTCGATGCCCGCTGATAAATCGGTTGACATATGGAACCGATTTGTCAAGTTTGAGCAAATTTATGGAAACTTGGCCAGTATGATGAAGGTCGAGCAAAGAAGAAGGGAAGCACTTTCTAGTATAGGTGGTGAAGAGCAATCTTCGTCTTTTAAAAGTTCATTGCAGGATGTTGTATCACGATATAGTTACAGGAATCTTTCTCCCTGCTCTGTGAAGGATTTGGATCATTTAACCCGCGAAGAGTCCCTATTAAGAAATATGAATAGGAAGATCCTTAGTTCCTCCTCCTCTGTTCCTGCTGAAGCCAAACCAGCTGTGGTACCAGATTCATCAGCAGCAGTAGCTTATCCAGCTACTTATCAGACCACACCTAAGACAGCAGTTGTTCCAAACCCAGGGCTACAAAGCCAAACACCCATGTCTGGAAGTGTTAAAACCTCAAGATCGCTAGTAGGTGGAAATCCAAAGTTCGACGAGGTACTGAAGACCACACCTGCTTTGGTAGCATTCCTGACAAATATGCCCGGGCAAGTTGGGGGTCCAACCCCAGATGTGGATGTTGTGTTATCATTTGTTTTGCAAAGTGACATACCAATCAACACGAGCAGAAAAAGGAAAGCTGATCAAAATGATGAGGATGTCAAGCCCCAGCCTCAGCCAGAATTCCCAGTAGATATTTTCAAGGCGCGACAGATGCAGAAGAGGCATCATGGTACTGGTTCTCAAATAGGATCTGCCTCCTACGGGAGTTCTAGTTCTAGTTCTGGTGGTTACACTGTAGTAACTCGTAACACCATCTGAATTTAAGTTCGGAGTCTCAAAAACAAAAATGTAAATTCATTGTTTTCTCACTTCCTGATCATTTGCAGATCAGTTTCATATGTACAGAGACCATTTACTTAATGAATTCTCTATTCTTTTAAAGATATCTCTCGAGCATTTTCTATTTTCCAGTTTACTGTCATCAATTTCTCTTTTCGTGTTATTTTCCTCTTTGTTTGTGTTTGATATGGTTAAGCTCCTTTATGTTTATCAAGAATTCACTGTCAGAAGCCGACTTAGTAATTTGGTTATAGCAAATCTATTAAATTTCCCCATGATAGAATGATTCTACGAGCCATTTGGTTCTTTAATTGTCATGAAAAATTATTACCCTGAAAAATGAAACAAGTTGTCTGTGGTGTTCAAAAATTTAATTTCGTTAACTACCCACGTAGGTCGGTAAGGAAAAATAAAGTGAAATGAACTCGCATCAGTGGATTTCTGGCCAAAACATTTCTGTGAATCCTACATTCCTACTCAATCTTAAGTGGTCTAATTCTACTTGATCAAACTCCGAGAATAATTTTTTTTTTCATTAATATATTTGTCTAAATGTCTCATCCCAGTATAGCTACCATCCGTCGTCCTGCAATTTGTATGTTCCTCTATAGGGGGGATTGCAGTTATTTCCATCCCAAAAATAAAAATGTAAGCAGTTGAAAGAGTTATACCCGTTGTGACCATAAGAAAGAGTCACTATAATAAGAGTTATTCTTTTTAAGAAATAAACAAGAGTTATTATGTCATAGAAAAAACAAACAAGACACTCCGATTTTCATTTTCTATTTTCATAATATAGAAAAATTGTAAAAAAAAAAAAAAACTTTAAATGTGTTACCTGACTTACCTCCCAACTATGCATCGTTATAAGCAAATTTCGCATTGACATCCATCTTTTTAGTTCCGATGTTCTTTTGCGCAATAAAATCCAGTCATTGAGCTTTTGGAGTCACTGGGGCTCTACATTATGGTCATGTACAGTTCTATAAACAATAAGTGATTCTGAAACTTTGTTAGGCTTTCAATTTTCAACAAATGATGCCAGGATAACATGACAGTATCCCGATCTTAAAACAAATCTGAAAGGTCCTAGCTCTTTCATACCTGATCAAAGAGGAGTAATGTCTAAATCTCATCGAATGAACTTCCGATAAACTAGCAATTTCTTGTCTATAATGGCAACAGTGCATTCCAAAGATGCAATCGTTCAAGCAACAATGTGGCAAATCATGTGTTGAATCTTTCAAGCTTCAACCTTACAGCAGTGCAACATATGCAAATAAATACCGCCTGCACCGATCACATTCTTTCCCCAAAACCACATTTTTAATTACACAAGGGGCAGCTAAATTAAATTTGCAGAAAAGCAAAGCCAATGCTCAATCCAAGCATAATTATCCTTCATTCCCCACTGTACAACTCACATAGACGCTGAATACCCAGAACTAGTACTGCTCCACCTAACAGCAACTGGACTCCTCACAAGGTGACTTCCATCGCTCCACTCAATCGTCCCGTATCTCTCCCCGTTTTCATACCCAGCACCTTTGGCAAATGTAACCTCATAACTCTGAGTCTGATTTGCTTCACTGAAAACCAGCTTACTTGGCTCAAAACTGATTTCAACACCCGCCGGAGCATCCACATTAACCTCATAAACTGCATCAGCAACACTCCCAACATTCGTCGCAACTCTCTTGTACTTCACCAACTCCCGGCCAGGCTTAAACACCACTGCAAAAGACGGATAATTCAAATCACCAGGGCTGGCTAAACTGTTTTTAGCACATACATCATCCCCAGCTAACTCTCTAGTGAAAACAGCTATCTGCCTAGGACCATAACCAATCGAGCACATGAATGCAACATAGTCTTTCACATCGATATCATACACCAACCCGGGATTAAGTGCCCTGTTAGGATCAACATGCCCAGCTCCATGAACAAAAGGCGTCGAGTCTCCCCCATTCGCAAGATCCTTAATTTTGCTCCCTGAATTGTCCACAGTATAAGCTGTTGTCACCAATGCAGACTTAATAGCAGCAGGTGACCATTTTGGATAGGCTTTTCGCAGCAGAGCGGCAATGCCGCTAACATGCGGGCAGGACATTGATGTGCCCGAAATGATATTGAACTCAACTCGTCTCGGATCAATGTCCAAATCAGTAGGCGAAGAAGCACCAGTCCAAGCAGCTAGAATGTTCACTCCCGGAGCAATCACATCGGGTTTCAGTATCTCCGGAGTCAGCGAATTCGGACCCATGCTCGAAAACGATGCTACTTTTGGCGACGGTGGAGAAGTCCCGATCACAGTTCCCCGGAATTTGATCGTGGCCGTCGGATGTTCCCCAACTTTGATGTAACTCCTTATCTGATCAGCAGCCATTTGACCCACCATTGTTGCTGGAATAAGGTGAGAGTCAGCAAGAAGCTCCTCACCGCTCTCTTCAGTGTTTGCCATTATCATCCCGATTCCACCGGCGAGCTTCACGGCGCTTCCTTTGGCGACTCTGGCGTTACCTCCCCTGTCACACACGACGATCTTGCCTTGTACTTTCGACGGCTGCAGAGCTCCGGAGTAGCATAACCTGCTGCCGCAGTCTCCGCCGTAGACTAATGGGAGCTTGTCGTCCGTTAGCTCCTCGCCGGAGTACAACGACACGCCGTTGAAGACTCTGCCGTCGCCTAAGACAACGTCGGCCGGGAACTCCCTGTCGAGAGTGGAAGCTCCGACTGTGAGGATCCATGGAGCGATGTTGGTGGCGGTGAACTTTCCGGGACCTGAGTTTCCGGCGGAGGCCGAGAGAAGAACGCCGTGCTGCGCCGCGCCGAAGCCTCCAATGGCGATGGAGTCGATGTCGTACGGCGGAGCGCCGCCGCTTGCGCCGACGGAGAGCGAGATGATGTGGACTCCGTCGGCGATGGCCTGGTCCATGGCGGCGAGAATATCGGAGTCGAAGCAGCCGAAAGTCCAGCAGATTTTATAGGCCGCGATTCTGGCTTTGCTGGCCATGCCTCTGGCCTCGCCGGAAGCGTACCCGTAGAAGCTGGCGTTGGAAACCCTAGAGCCGCCGGCGGTGGAGGCCGTGTGGGTGCCGTGGCCTGCTGTGTCTCTCGGCGATCTGGCTTCGTTGGACTCGTTCATTGGTTTTCCGAGGTTGGATTCATAGCCGCTGAAATAAGCCCTAGCTCCGACGATCTTCCGGTTGCAAGCGGACGCCGGAAAGTCGCCGGAGGTGACGCATTTGCCTTTCCATGATTTCGGGACGGGGCCCAGGCCAGTGTCCGAGAAACTCGGGCGCTCGGGCCAAATCCCGGTGTCGAGGACTCCGATGATGACGTCATCCGCGTAGTCGGAGTTGGACCAGATGCCGAAGTTATCGGCGAGGCCCATGAAGTCGTAGGTACGCGTGGTGTGGAGGTGGCGGGGCATGTCGGGGACGACGGAGAGAATCGCGGGGTGGGAGTGGAGCGCGTGAGCTTGGGCGGGGGAGAGCGTGGCGGAGAAGCCATGGAGGGCGCGTGAATAGGTGTAGAGGAGCTTGGTGGGGTGAGGGGAGGGAGGGAGGGAGAGGAGGATGGAGGTGTACCAGCGGCGGTGGGAGGAGAACAGGGCAGGCTTGGAGGATTTCGACACGTGGACGATGAAAGTCCGGGGAGGGTCGTCGGATTGGTCAGCTGAGAGAGCTGCAGGGACAGAGCAGAGGACAAGGAGGAAGAAAAAGAAGAAGAAGAGGGAAGGAGATGAAAGAGCCATGAGAGGTTACTAGAAGTGGGAGAAACAAAAGGGGGTGAAAGAAGAGTGAAGTGTCTGGCCAATCCAGGAGCTGGGTTTTAAAGATGGAAGAGATTTGGGGCAATCTGTACACGTATGATGGACAGGTTCATCTGAACGACAATTGGACAAAAGAGGGTTTGGGAAGATCTGAAATTTAGGTGATGGGTTTCTTGTAGTATTGGGATTTCAGAAGCTGATCTGATCTGGAAACCAAGGTCGTGGAGGCATAAGCGACCACAGTGTATATTCAGTTTATGTCGGGTGTTGCAAGTTTGCTACCAATGGATATACGACAGAGGAATCAATGAGTCTTCAGGGAGAAAACGACAGGGATTTGGAGGATCAAACTGCTCAGTGGTCCACTGGTCCATGTATGTTGATAGTACACAGTAGAAGTATTAGCGATGATGATGAGCAGCCATTTGGCTATGGCCAATCCTACAATGGAAAATCAATATATCAGGGCTGTCTTTGGCAGCTCGGTTAAAAAAAAAAAATTTATGTTGATTTCTGAAAATAAAATATTGATAAATAAAATAATTGATTGTTTGATAAACTGATTTATATAAGTGACTGTTAATGACAAAAATAATGATAAAACATTTGGTATACTCAAACTGTCTTATATTTTTAATTTATCAAATGACTAATTTGGACATGTAAGATAATTTTAGATAAACTCAAACTGTCTTATACTTTACCAAATCTCCACCTAAATGAATTATAAAAAAAACTTATGAGAAACCTCCACCCCAATTGTTGGGATTCGTACAATATACAATGAAATCTCCACTTACAAAAACTTCTCACTACCAACTGATTTTGATCGGAATTTACAGTTTCCATATTAATCACATCTTTCTCTTTGCCGAGCATATTTCTACGTTGCCTTTCCAACTCTATTACATAGAGATATATGTCTCCATTTATTGCAAACCACAAAAGCATTAAGAATAATGAACAATTTTAAAAAGTACTAAAATTATGACTTGAGCATTTACCTGATCTTTATTAGTGGATGAGATTTTGATGACAATGCCAGTCCTTTCAGTAGGCAAATTACTAATATTGTTGTACATAATGCCGATGTTTGATATAATTGAAAATAATTAAGCAAAGCAATCTCAAAGAGTTGCCTAAAGACAAAATGAATTTATTCAACCCATAAAAGTAAAAAATCTAAGACTCCTACCATTTCCAACCCTCATTCACTACGGCTAATAGACTCTGTACAGCTAAGGATCCTACTGAGCATATGTCTTATCAATATGAACCCAACCAGGACACTCATTTAGGGTCATGATGCAATAGGCATATAAACATTTCTCTTTTTTGTCAAGGATAGTAGAGTATATATGCATGGACTTTAATTCTACTATTATCTTTAAAAGACGAATTGTCATCTCCCTAGGAAAACAAATGGTCAAAACCTACATTCTACTTGATGAACAATTAAGTAAAAATGTGATAAGAGTGTATAGATGAGACTGAACAAATCTGTTAATGTCAGAAAAAAAAAAGCAGCAGAGAAACTTAACTTAGTGATGATTCAGCAAAAATGCAATCCTCAACGAAATTCCTTTTATGCAAGATTATAGATGGGCAGATTATGATCTTATCCTTACATGTCAAGATTATAGAGACACAATTAAATGAATGTTGAATTGTTCTTAATTGTAAACTCTTACATGGGATGGCAAAAAGTCTGAACCGAAAACATATTATAAAATCACTTACTCATTGTATTTCTAATGTTATGAAATCAGTATATTACTATCTTCATACCTGAAACCAGGGTGTACCAAAATGTCGTAAATTGATGTAGTAACCCATCATAGAGATCGTAGTATCCAACATCTTCTGTCGTATCTGTAATATCAATTTGAAAGAACTAGCAAAGCAACATAGCACTACTTCAACAGAATAATAGAGTTTCTACCTATTTATCTAAAGAAGCCTACGAATTGGCTGCGGAGTTTGGGAAACCTCTCTCATATGATGTTGCAACAAAGAAGACGCATGTACCAGAAAAACAACTGAGTGAGTAATGGTAACTGAACGTGCCAGTACTCTCAAAAGCCATGGCAAACGAATTTGACATTCAGTTAATCAGTTTTCATGTTTTGTAACACTAAAATTTAAGATTATGGTGGTAGTCACTATAGGAACATTCAAACATATAGGCCATGTTATCAACCACACACGTACACAATTAACAATTGAGAAATCAGTCATGAATTGCCAGTTATAATGATTGGTACTTCCATATATACCTTCATCATCAGACGAATCAAAAACACATACAATAACCATGAAAGCATCATATGAACCTATCTCTATTAGAAGAGTTAAAGAAATTTACACAAAAACACATACAACAGCCATGACAACAGCATATGAATGTTATACCTAATACACTTTACACCACACAGCAATGTCACAAACTCACAGAAAAAATCACAAACTCACAATTTAACACAAAAATAAAATTAAACTGGACGGTTTTGTCACCCTTTTACCCTCATGGCCTCACCCGGTCAACCCTACAAGGTATCAGACCAAAACCAAAAAAAAAAATACAAGGGGATTCCAATTTTCAATTTCCAAGTCCCAACTCCACCTTAGGTCGTCCAGAATCAGAAAACTAACCCACAACATTAGTTCTTCATAAGTTCATATAAACTCCCAAACCCCAACTATTCCTTCCAAGTCTGAAACAAACACTCTCTCAGTCTAAATGCATCAATAGTAGGCTATCTACCTGAAGAAGTCCTCGAAAAAATCATTCGCTACTTGCCCCCAAAAGCCATAGTCAAATGCGCCCTTGTCTCAAATGCCCCCAAAAGAAATTTACACAAACAACATATGAATCCGTCAGAATATGCGATCATGCCACCCTAAAGCAATCTAACCAAAACAAACATTCTCTAGTTTCTAGTTCTAACCAATTTTGTGTTTCATTGATACACATTTCATAACAAACTTCAAATCATAACATCATACCACTAATCCCAAATTACATACAACCCAGATCAAATTGAAGCCAAATTACAACGGAATTAAAGAAATTTGAAACTAATATTGCTAAATTACTATCGTTTAATCAAACTCCCAAAACACGGGCTTGATTTTAATTCTTGCACCCAAAATCGTGATCGATGTTGAAGATGTGTTGCTTTGGATTCTTGAACTCGGAATCGTGATTGATGATTGACGAAGCAGTCAGAAAGATTGTTAGGGAGAGCTTGTGACACCGTTCAGGGAGAGAGAGAGGGGGAGAGAGAGAGAGAGAGAGAGAGAGAGAGAGAGAGAGAGAGAGAGAGAGAGAGAGAGAGAGTGAATAGCGGCGTAGAAGAGAGGGTGAAGACGAGGGTTTCAGTGGCGATTTCCCGTAATTCATCAAAGCAAATAAGGGTAGGAACTTGTATTACGAAAAATTCATTTAACTACAGTAAACTCCGCTACAATGCTGAGAGGGCTTCTGCTTCTAAAATGAGCTAAGGAGGAGCTTCTCCTTTTCGAGCTTTAAAGTACTGGCTTCTTCAAGCTAGAGATGATAAGCTAATTTACCAAACGGTTGGCAACAACTTAACTTATAATCAGTTATGTCAAAAGCCTTACCAAACATGGCCCATATATTTCTTCAATCATATGCAACTTTGTGCCTGCTCTGTGCTTCATTATCTTTTAATTTTTTTAGCTTCATGGTGTCTCAATCTCTAGTCTTGCTCTTATGATTAGGGGATGGTTAGTCGGACTCAACTGTGCCAGTTTTGGTTTACATTTTGAGTAAATGATACAAACAGTATATGATTTTTCTTCCATTCTAACTTTTCATATCTCACTTTTCAATAATATCACGATGGTGTCTCACTTTTGAAAGTATATATCAAAATGATATCTAAAACTAATGGCTCTGTTAAAGTTAACACTTTTTTTTTACAAACTTTAGGTAATCCTATCACCTACCAGACACTTCCTGAAAAAAGAACTAGCCTTCAATATGCCAAAAATTTTCACCTAACGACCTCATGTCTATGGTTACTTAGACTTGGCGAAATCACTGCTGACTTAACCAAGAAATAGAGGTGGCAAATGGTCCCAAAAGCCTAAGCCTCGCCCGGACCAGACACATTAAAAATCGGCCCGGCACGGCTCGAGATCGAGCCCGTTATTTTAATGGGCCGGGCCGGACCGAGATACTTTGATGCATGGGCCCAATCCAGTTTTTAGCTCAAAACGGCCCGGGCACGATAAATTTATGGGCCAGCCCGTTAAACACAAAAATTTATATTATTTATATCAATATTTAAACAATTATCATTATTAAACTTGAATATTATACTTTTTAAATTAAAATCTCTTGATTATTTTATTATTTTAACTACAATATTTCACAAATATTATCAGAATAGTGAAGAAAACATCATTGTTTTGACATACGAAATGTTTTAAAAATAAAATTATGAAATGTGTTGTAGTATTTTATTTATTTTACTATTCTAAAGATTTATATAAAATAAATATTTAAAATATTAATATTTTTTATTTTAATTGTTTCATATAATGCTAATGGGTTGGGCCGGCCCGCTTCTTGGCCTGGGCTGGGGCTGTGGGTCGGGCCGAACTTAATATTTAAGCAAATGAGTCGGCCCGAGCATGGCACAAGTACGGTTTGGCCGTTTTAAAATGGACCGGGATGGCCCGTTTTCCACCTTTACCAGGAAAGTGTTTAGATAGACTGTTAGAAATACCAAAACTAAAATTAACAAAAGTAATAAGCTTAAACCAACAACACTTAAGATCCACTCTTAGGCGGTAATCCGCCACCTGGGGACTTAAGGGTATAAATAAAAAGACGGTGTTATGGGCTCACAATATAGTTTATTTATTTAAATATTAATACATACTAAATCCATATCCTCAACTCTGAAAGTTGTTTATCTACTCATAACTAAAATAAATACAACTTACTTGTATTACAAGCACTCCACACCGGATTACAGCAGTAGGAAACTTCACAAAATATTTCTCACACTCAGATATAGTATACACTTACACTTTTCTCACACTATACTAAAACTTAACTTCTCTCTAAAGGGGGGGGGATAGAACTTCACTCTCAAGCTCTTGATTATTTTATGATTCCTTCCACAAGAAGAGTGAGCTCCCTTTTATAAGCTCCGGACTCCAACTACATTTAAAACTTATTCAAAAATAATTGGACAATAATGAATCTTATCTTGATAACTTTACTTTTATCAAAGCAAAGTTATGTGTCTTCATGCGTCGACAACATTTTTATTAAAGCAAAGTTGAGTGTCTTCTTGCGTTAGCAGCTTCTCAGTTCTCCATTTGATTTATTATGTTGAGATGAGCTTCGTCATCAAAATCAAATGAATCATCTGATCCAAAATCTTCTAGAACTGATTTGAGATCCGAATCATATATATGAACTTTTTCCTCATGCTTTATTTTTTTCTAGCCAAGTAGTTGTGGCCAAAGTGCAGTCAATTTCTTTTCTTATTAAGGACTTAAAGAAATCACAATTATGAGGGAGAGGATGGTCATAATAAGTAACCATAATATTTTCTCCGCTTGCTATGAGACTTGCACTATGAAAGCACACTTGTCACTTATCAATAGCTTTTTCAGTACACAAGAACTGATAATTTTTAGGTCTGGCTTCTTTTTTATTGGATAAAAGGAGTCAACTTTGTGGCATACGCATGATCTTCACTTGTTTATGAGCGAAACAAGCTGTGCTACCAGCTATGGCGGATCTAACCGATGCTCAGGATATTAAGAGGTTTTTGGTCCTCTATTAGAGTTTCTTGAAGAGTTTCAACATCTCTTCTGACATAATATATTCTTCTCTGTACTTGATAAATGGTATCCCAGTATCATGGACTAGTTCTAATAAGCTTATTTCTAAAATTCTCTAGCTTTCTTAATTTTTTTCTTTTCTTCTTGCAATTCTTTATAAGTTATTTTCCAAAATGCTAAATAGCTAAGTCGAGTATTAACTGATTCAATAGTTTCAGATAAAAAATAAATGTTTACCTTTAAGTACAAAGGTTAGATCTTAGCTGCATAATATCAAAATAAACAAACATAATTATGGGTCACTACGCTCCGTTTAACGGTGTTAACGGTTCCATATATCAAAGTGATATAAGGTTTCAAACTTGAGATACCCTTTTGATATTTATGAAACTTGAGATACTAAGTTTAGAATGGGGAAAAGTGAGATACTCTTTGTATCATTATCCCTTAACTCTATTATTCATTTGGCATTGTAGAAATTAATCTTGTTATAATCGATGACATGGTATTGAAAGTCAGTCCGTAACGAGCTTGCCGCAAAATTAACTTCTAGTAATGTTGCGGCATCTACCAACTAGATTCGGATTGCATGTTTAACATGTTTATGGTTCTAGATGCGAGCCGAGAATTTGTTTTTCACTCGGGCTAAGCTATGGCGGTGTTTGTAGTTAGAGATTTATAGGTGTTCTTTGAGGTGGATTTTTCCCATCTTTTTGAGGAAATGATAGTTATATTAACTAGGTAGGATGCACGTACATCATAAGTTGTTTTGAACTTAAAAAAATATATAGTGACAGAGCCACCCATAACAAGCATCAAACATATGACAAACACCTTCATTATGGATTACACAAAAAAAAGAGATTTAAACTACCAATTACAAACCGAACATTCAATTAAACCCCTATAGAAAATATCATTGTCGCCTAAGGATCTCCATGGTGTACAACAAATAATATCCATAGTAGAACAGAAGGATTCACACCCAGTAACAAAGGTAAGAGTAAGAGATTTAAGCAATCTCTTTACTCTTATTAGTAAGACTAATTGTTACTCCACCTGCAATTCTAAGAGAAACACACAACGGAACGGGACCCTGACTTCGTAGTCTTATTGGTCTTCTTATTTTGACATCCCAAAGGCCTACAAACTTTCAGTTTCAAAGGAATGATAGGCTCATCCATCTCTGTATCAGAGCCCTCAAACCCCATTGAAAGGATTGGACTTGATTTCCCTCCAGAGACTTTCCCACCATCCAGATGATCATGAACCGGCCTAATCCCTTCAGCCAAACCCATACTAGCAAGCCCAGCGGCCCATTTAATCCCCAAGCTACAGACCGACTTAGTCAACCCTAACCCAACACCCCTATCGGTCCACCCTAGTTTGAAACTAGGGTTTTTGGCTGAGAAAACCGGAGTAGAAACATAGTCTGATGGCACCTCTCCGATTTTCCCCTATTGCACCCTTGTTGCAACCGACGGCGGATTAGGTTCTATGACTGCTGACCCTAGTGAGTCTCCCATCACTGGCCCCGGCAATCCAACCAAATTAGCATCCTCCACAAAACTGGACAACACGAATTCCTCCGGCGTTACCGTTGCCAAAACAAAGCCTTTGTCACAAGCACCTTCGCCATGCCCCAAAAAACACTTAGAGTAGATGCCATGACACTTTTTGTGATGAATTTTCAACAAAACTGAAAATTCCGGCGAAAAGTTAAACCATCGGCGGGCCAAGATCCTCCGACAAACATCATGAACAATCCAAACCCGTTGTATCAGATCCTTAGGGTTCACCACCTTCGAATCCACCTCCACAAACACACCAAGTTCAGCCCCGAGTCGGTTGAGAGTTTCCTCCTTATAGATATTGATCCTTAAACCCTTCACAGCTACCTAGAGCTCTAAATGATTGAGCGCCGCCACATTCAACGGACTAAGTCCATCATAATCTGTCAGCACTATCATTTGGTAACTTAGTAGTTTATGTGAACTGGAGAATAAGCTATATTTTCCGTGACGACAATCAGGTTGGTGATGCTCATGCTAATGTTGGCGTTTTGTGAGATGTTATTTAGTGGGATTGTACTCAATCTACATCTTATATATAGTGAGCCACTTTAGTAGGGATCATTTAGATATTCATAATTTTAGGTATTGTCTTCTAATTACAAAATAAGGAAAATTGTGTAGTTTGCTAATCCTACTTCTATTATGTTGTACCAATGTTTCATTAAATAAAATTTCACTTTCTTGTAGAGGTGGATTCATGATTCAATGTCTAGGTGGTCTTGAAAAATCTTAATTAAAAAATACATCGCTATGTCGATACTAAATAAAACGTATATTATATATAAATTTTTGACATTTGGAAAAATTAAGAACCATCTTAAACTCCGTCTAATATATAGCTAATGAGAAAAACATTTTCTGAAAACTACTTATAAAATAATTTCATTTTAGGTATTGAATAAGGCTACTAAGACAAACACAAGAGGAATCTACTATTAATAACTTACTATGATTTACAGAATTAGAGCTAACCTAAAAAACTAAGGCTAAATCCTAAACGGTTTTAATCAGCCACAAAAGAGGGGGAAGCCTATTGTCCAATTTGGATGATTGTGGGTAGAAAAATTTCTAGCATTGAGAAATAAAGAACTAAAAAAAAAAAGATGAGAGAATGTTAGAACTTGGAGTCAAACTGTAGGGGGGTAGAAGTTAGTAATCACACTTAACTAAGCTGACCAAATATTTAATTATCTATACTAACAAATATATTTCCAACATCTCAGTTGGGCATGAGCCCTACCAACCCATAGGCTACATCCGCGTCTGCTTGCTTGGCCGAGTCTTTTTAAGAAAAAGTACAAACATGAGATTAAGCCATAAGTTTCCAGGTTACGTCATATCTACTAGTTTACATTTTGAAGTTCAGCTTTATACGAATTTATAGTGGCTGAAACTTCTTGTGATAAAGAGAAATTGCCGAACAAGAGCTTTCTATGTTACGTGAACAAAGGGGAAGATTCCGTGGTAGATTACATTTTAGATTTTGTTTAGTGTATCTAACCTTACACAGCTTAATTGGAAAACTGTAACAGCCAGTTACTACTTACTACGTCATTCAAGGCTAGCCAAAGCAGCGAAGCAGCATCTTGCACATTTGTTATGTGAAAATGACTATGGATACAATTTGGCAATTTGGCAATTTGGCATGGTACGACCACAATTTTCAATATCGGAAGTTCGAAACATATAACTATATGAACTTATGAAGGTTTCCTTTTAAGATAATGTAGGTAGCAAAAGATTATCTCATGAATCATGATGCAAAGTCTTCACAGCCAGCAAACCCAAAAAAAATTCAAAATAACGAAAAAGAACGACGCCTGAGAGATTCGAACTCTCGCGGGGAAACCCCATGTACTTAGCAGGCACACGCCTTAACCACTCGGCCAAAGCGTCATCTGTTGATACCTTCCACAAATAATGATTATATCTACTGTTGGAGAAGAACTTCATTAACCACCATAACAAGAAGCTCATGGCCTGAAATGTGAAGAACTCATGCATTACTCGTCATAAAACAAAGTGTTTTTTTTTTGGGTACATTGATGGTTTAGGGTACAACTGTAAGCCATGATGATCAAGTGATCAACTCCTTTAGGTTACTGCACTTGATTGCTTCAAGATCCAATGGCTGGGAACATTGACGACGTACGTCAGAAGCATCAAGATGGGGAGTTTCGAGACTGGCTGTTTCAATCTTGTAACTATAATCGTCCCATTGGTATATATCTTGGTGTAAGTAAAACTTGCTTTAGGTTAGCAAATCCAATGAGTCGAAAATGGTTTATGTTGTAACAGAATAACAGAATCTGAGATCTAAGATCTGAAGGGAAGGACATATAGTGATATAGAAAGCATATATGCTGTTGACAATATGCTAAAATCAACAAAATGCAAGCGCAGCTCTTTTAGGCAACTAAAATAGTTAAATCTGTGTTCCGGATGCAGTTCGTGGAGATTTTTTCAAAGATTGATCAACTCTAGAGACAGATTCATAATCCGAACCACTTAATGAAGGAAGATTCATGTAAGAGATCGGGAGTGTCCTCGACGTGATTTTCAAACGAACTGAATCTTTTGGAGGCAACCGGAGGAGGATTTCCAACATACGGGCTTCCGGCAACTGTGATATCCGATCCATTGGGTCGATTTCTAGTGTTGAAAAACTAAGCCTTGAAAGGGTGCATCAAATCAAAGAGCTATGCTCGGGTTTATAATGGCCCTATTGGGCCTGCATACTATTTCTCCTAAGAAATAATGCCATCCTTGTATTAACTATTTAACTTGACACACACCGAATTATCATTGGGAGAAAAAAAAATGATGAACAAACTTAACTTTTGTCTTCTATTTTGGTGTAGATTCCTATATAGAGCTGTAGAGTGTACACTAGCTTTAGCCAAACCACACCCAGTCACCCAAATCGTTAAAAGATTGATATTCTATGCTTCCCCAGAAATCAATCATATATTGAGATATATGAAGACAAGCAAGAATGCATCATGTGGCCAATTTTATACACAACATATTAGGGATTTAGGGATCAATGATTGAGTACATATAACATAAAACACAAGTGAAAGACAATTATCTTATTCAGTATTGGATTAGGTAAAGAGATATTTCAATTAAGGAAGCTAGGTAGCTAGGTAGCTCGGCGGGTACATAACTGGTGGAAGAATTTTGTAATTAGATGCAGATATGCCTCTTAACTTATTAGATAGCTGGGTTGTATTTGTTCCTGTTCTTTCTAGGAAGTTGGCCATCATTTCCAAAGAAAAAGACACTCCATTTCCTTATACTATATTTGCTTTCAACCTAGTTGGTGATCATAACTAGTATTTTGACCTCCTCCAATCTAGCGCTAATTAACTCAAAGATATAAATACTACATGCTTATTAGGAAGATATGGGTCGTCACGGAAAATAAATCGTTCATTATATAACTGACTTCTGATTTGAGTCGTGTTTTATGTGCAACTGTATATGTTTGAGGTTTAATATTAAACTGATTAGGCCTATAGACCAATTCTCCAATTGGGAATATATCCTGTGTCACTTTTCTGAAAAATGGGGATATATCAATGATTGAGTTAGCTAGGGATATGGTGGATGGGCGGGTCTTTTTGGTCGAACATGGGGTTATGAACGATGTCTCATTCATTATTGAAGCAACTGCAGGGCCAACTGGTTGTTATGTAAATTTGTCCATGCCACTTCATGGATGCACTGAACTGATGCACAAGATCCAATGCTCCATAACATAATCTTCATATTCTTCATCAGTTTGGCAGAGATTCACAGAGGAAGTAGCAGTGCTTTGAAGCCTGTCTGTCTATTCCATTCCAATACCGCTATCTTAGTTGTCACTGCAGTGTTCTGCCACAATTGAGTTATGAAGACGTCTTTCCATTTCTGGGATCCCAGCGGGAGTTTGTCTATGGTGCAGCGCTGCATACCATATATATTGAATTAGACGGTGGATAGAGAGTGTTTTGAAATGCACGTGAGGTATGTGAAATGTATGGCCGGTGAATTAGGAACGCTGTACGCATATAGTGCTGCACCATAGAATTTTCAATCCACCAAAAATAGAGTTAGAAAAGTAAGAAACATTTATGCTTACATAGGCTTTTTGAGTCACTTCATCAAGCATATAACTTCCTTGACAATCAAGTTACTGAACATGTGAATCTGACTTGATAAGATAAACTCATATAGTGAAAGTTAATGAGTATGATTGATTTTAACAAGCATTGAAACGAAGGTCTAAATAGAAAAGGCTTTCATTATCGAATTTAGAGTTTATAGTGTAACATCAAAACTTCCATTGTCGAGAAATTTTATTGAGCGTGCACAAATAAACCATAATTGAAATTACACCAACTAACTAAAGATCAAAATTTTAACCAAGTTCTACAGAATCTTACACCCTTCATTTCATTATTAACATTACCAGAGGTCATGAGTTATGACAAATATAAGATGTTAATGAAAGAGAAAGCTACCTTTCAGAAAGTAAAATTAAACTTCTGTACGTATCCGATTACTAAGTACAGCTAAATTAGGCATCTAACCTCAACTAATTTCTTTTTTGGTCACCCTTCTGGGTTCTTATTTTTCATCAATTGAGATTTTGTAACTTGCCATTGTAACTTTCCCAAGTTTCACTTCCATATTCTTTTTTCTCACTCTACGCCAGTCAGAGCAGGAAAGCAACTCCCGGATCTAGTAAGCCCCGGGCGGCCACCTATCCTCACCGGACTACTCGGAGTAGAATTCGAACCCCTAGGAGAGTCCAAACTGCGCCGGAGAATCTGTCTCATGGCAGATATCAAATGAATGGTAGGGTTCAAAGGAGGTCCTGATGCCTTAAACTTCTTGCAGAAGTTCATATGAGTAGCCATAGCTTCTTCGGTGCTAAGTAGCCTCTCAGACCTCACAATCTCATCTTTGATAGCCTCAGAACACAACCCGCAAATCCAATGGCCCATATTTCTCTCCCGGACATGTACAATATAGGCTGGGGTGCACTCCTCTGTTAGCCCACAGCAGTCGCACTTTGCAGACTCAATCTCTGATTGAGGATTGAGCTTTGGCGCTGCTGCTTGGCTTTCTTGGGCTGATAGACCTCCCATAGGGTCACTGATTATAGTTGCAGACGTTGCCAATAACCCTGAAAATGATAACAAAGCCATCAATTACATGAAGAAACTGGAACAGGGTTTTCTCTATTTATGGTTCTTAATGTTGGCAAAGACAAAAAAAGACTTATGCTACATGTATGTAAATTTTGTAGTTTCGCAGATTTCACAATCCAAAGAAACAAATTTTGGAACAGATGACCTGGAAATCACACGTACCAAGCTGCCTGTTCCAGTTTCACAGTTGATTTTCTGAAATTTCTATCTAACAGAAAAGTGAGAACAGAGCAAGACAATTTTGAATAGACGATAACTAAAAGCTTTGAATTATTACCAGTAGAAGCAGATAAAAATGAATCTCAGTACTTCGATTTCTTTCTACTTCTTCTGTGAATTGGGCTTTCCTTCGGTTGGTCCTTTATCGTTCTTTTTCCCCGGCTCCTTCTTCAACCTTCTCTTCCTCCGTAAAGAAAATGTCAAACATCAAAACCATTTCGGAGAACTGAACTGATATACTTCAACCTCAGCTTTCCAAACAAGCACCCTCTCTTTCTCGAACTCGGAAAAGCCAAGCTAAGCTCTTTCCTGAGCAAGACTCGTACTTCGATCCTTCTTTGAGTTGTTTCTCTGTTTTGATGCTTCTTGCAGAAACCCAGATCTTTTTATGAGCAAAAAAGGGGGAGAGAGTTTGGTTTAGGGTTGGTTTTCTTTTTTGGTTTGTGCTGGTTCTCCTCCACCGAGATCTTATATGGAATAGTTATGCTGTTAGAGAGAGAGATGCAGAAGAAGAAGAAGAAGACAGAGGCCAAGTTTCTAGAGAGAGACCCAATGATTGAAGGTTTCAAGGGAAAGCCGAATTATATTTTCCACGTCAGCAGCATTGGCTGTCAGAGATAGATTTCTGACCGTTGATTATTTGGATTGCCAGCTAAGCATTATCGTGTTTTCAGACTTCTTTTTACCCAATATGTTCTGTTTGGACTGGAATAAATTTTTTTTCCAATGTTTAGTTATATACCCACCAATCGGTGCCACCCACGTGTGAATCAACGTGTAAGGCATAATTTGTTTTTTTATATTTGTTTCTTTTTGTTATGCCATGGACTTCACAAGTCTTTGTTTTTTTTGGCCAAGAAATTTCTATAATTTAATAAGTTTAATAAATTAAATATTTGTCACATTTTATATTTTACAATTAAAAGTAATTTTATCTATCGCATTTCAAATTTAATCAATATATCATTTAACTCTCGACAATTTTTTCTATTCCGTCAAACGTATTTGTTATCTCATTAACATGACAAACATTTAATGTTAAAATGACAAAAATACCTCATTAGAAATCAATTTTATTCTTATTTTTTTTCTTAATCTTTTTTCCTAACACTTTTATTCAATCATAGTCTTATGCTCATTAGTTGACATTACAGGGGATTTCTTCTGATGAAACACTAATGAAAACTTTAAACATTTTATCTTGATAGTATTAATGTTATATCACATATATATATATATATATACATATTTTCTCAGGTGTGGAGGTCCGTTCTAATGATTTTGGTATGGATCTCCATTTTTGCACCATTGTTTTTATTGAATTTTCTCATATCCACCGTCTAGTGTATATAATATTGTATAGATCATCTCTGCAAAATTTCAGCTAATTTGGTAATCGATAAGGCCCTCAAATTTGAAAAAAAAAATAGACAGACTCATGAACCGTTCATGTTTTTAAAAGAGAAACACAATTTTGAGGGCCTTAACGATTACCAAATTGGCTGAACGTTTACAGAGATGATCTACACAATATTATTTATATACTAGACGGTGAAAATGAAGAAATTTAATCGAAAAGTAGTGTAAAAATAGAAAAATCCACACCAAAACCATTGGTGTAAACCTCCGCAACCAAAAAGGCCTATATATATTATGAATTTTGACATTTTGTGTTGTTGACATTGTTAATTATAATAATTTTTTGCTGTGCTTAAGATGATTAAAGAAAAAAAAGAGAAAAAACAAAAGAATTAGAAAATTAGTAAATTGATTTGAATTGGGGATATGTAAGTCATTTTAAAAACTTAATGGAATATTCTAACAATCAACTAACGGAATATATAAGATCGTCAGTAAATGTGAGTTTAAGGAATATAACAATTTAATTTGAAAGTAGAGGGACAAAACTGTTTTTAGGTGTAAAATATAAAGTGTCACAAGTATTTAATCTAATTTATTTGTTTAATAAAAAATGTTGTCTGCACGGTCGTGTATGTAGATAAAATATTTCAATCATCCCGGAGAATTATATGAAAATGTCCAGTGATCATCTTTTTCAATCACTGTGTGACACTTATGATTTAATATAAAAAGATCATATTTAAGTTATTTTAACAAAGACTATTTTGTGTTTCTTTATAAAACCGTACGCCCTACGTATACTCTAATATCATAAACTCTAAAACCTTACACTCTAAAACCCTAAACCATAAATCTGAAATCTTAGTTCAAAATTATTAATACCCATGAAGATCATTTCACAACTAATAAAAATATGTAAAATGATAATTTTGGTATAATAAATTCACGGGTCAAAATATAACAGATGAAGAGAATCACTGGACATTATCATGTGGTTATCTATGATGATTAAAAAAAATTCGTGTAAGCATATGTTGAAATTTTATCATTTAAAATGACTATTCCATTTTGATAATGTGTGAGACGAATAATTTAATGAGTCAGTCAAGTAAGTCGAATCAATTTATCAAAGATCTTATCACTTAATTTAAAATACATATCAAACACAACTTGGCCAAATTTATATTTCATATATTGACAAACAAATGAATGTACAAAATTTAGCACCCGGACAAGCTTAAAATTTTGTATGCATCGCAAGGTGTACACATGCTGTGTTTAGGACTATATAGCGAAGTAGTTGCATATCATGTCAATTAAAATCAACCCTCTATCCAATATATATGTAATGAAGGAGATTGGTCACTGTAGACGATAGCTAGATAGCTAGCTAGGTTGATCATATATCACCTCTGATGCGTGCATATGGTGTCTGGCCATTGTGTACACGATCCAATTAACGTACAATAATTTAGTGGCAGTTCTTCATTGAGAGAATAATGTCAAGTTCTTAAAATATTAGTAGTTACTATTATGTTTTTAGCTTTGAGAAAACTAATGTGTCCGATCGATAAATCACATTAAGTATAAACTAGTTCAAATAGTATCAGGTTATCTCTATGGTGGCCTGGTACGTGGGATTAAATTCTCCAAATTAAGAAGCTAGGGCTTAATCTCTCCAAAACCATCTGAACATAACCATTCACATGCATCAGCAATATATTAAAACAAATTTATGTATGCAAATGAGCACCTGCACGAAATTGTGAATGAAATGAACAGAATTAAGAACGAGTGAACGACCATATGGAATAGACTATCCAACAGTGATATTTGATCACGCCTCTAATTATTGGGTTTCACACGTTGAACAGCAGCAGTGCTTCTTACGCCACTCGACCTATATATCTCGATCACAATTTCGATTCACAAATAAGAAACAATAATGAATGGACCAAGCTTTGCCTTTGCCATTACCTAAAGCTAGAGAGACTAAAATTATTGCACTACTACATTATCGATCGATCATCATGAAAGAGACCCATGATTTAATTTTCCAAGTGATTATAATGAAAGAGACTGCCGCTAATGAGCAAAAACACACAGCTTGCCAGAATAGATTGGCAACCCACCTAAAGAGAGTTGTTTCTTTCACAAAAACAAGGACCAAATTGGTTCCTCTTAATCTGAAGCAACCAAATACCTATGCCACAAGTACTTCACATGGCAGATATCAATCTTCTAGTCCATATTATTTTATATGCATGCTTCACATGCATTCTAAGGCAACGACAAGTTTGTCATCAATCTCTGGTTACAGAAGTATGGAACAAACCTGGGTGTAATCACTAACGAGTATTTATGAAATGAGGGAAGAACTCAACACGTTGCGCTTTAATTAGGTGGGTTGTTTAATTGTTCGATCATTTGGGTGCATGCAGTTGCAGTGGTTGGATCAGTTAATAGCATATGAACACATACATTTGACCTACATATTTAAACAAAACCAAAGAATGAATGAAGCGTGAGCACGTAGGTGTGTATTCGAACATGTAAAACTATCAGAGCGTTCTAGTGTTAGGATTGAACGCAACCGCCCTACAATTTTGTTCCCTGTTTGCAGTGTGGGCTAGCTTATGGATTACGAGTTGATCAATTTGTTTATAAACTAAATTGAATTAATTATATATATATATATATGGGGGGTTTTGCGAGTTTGTTAATTAGGTCAACCAGAGCAATTGGCATGCGTGTGTATTTGTTGACGTGGTGGCATGATAGGACTGAAACAGTGACATGGCGGCACAATCAGCACTGACGTGTTGCACACTACATAAAATCCAAGTAGATCACAACTAAATTCATCATTTAAAATGATTACTTATCTTTTCCATTGCTATTTTATTGTTTAGCTTTCTGCATGTAATTGCTTAGAATATTAGAGGTGTATTATTGTCTAGCCCCCTATGTCAAAAAAAGTGTCTCCGTAATCTTGACATTTTGAAAATCATCACTTTCAATTATGTGTTTTCTTCGTCGCTTTGATTGGTTAGGCTACCATAGTGGTTGATTGAAAAGAAAAGGCAAATGATTGATCATAGCTAGCTAAGAAGCTGGCCGGAATTATTAGTCTGAATGACACCTAGCATATATATTGCTGTTAAGATTTTGCAGTAGTTTCTGGTAAGATGTAGGGGATGGCCTTCGTTTTCAAAAGGACCAAAAAGAAAAGCAGGCCAAAAACACGAGTTTTTCCAACTTTTATGTGCTTAAATGATGTTTTGCCGAGTAACCAGAACTTACTTGACCATTATGATATTGTCGAAATTCTCCGGACCTCTTCGTATATATTCTAAGGGTAGCTGGGTTGGTTTTGAGGTAAGATGAAAAAAATTCTAACCAGAGTGATATGGGGTTTGTTTTGGTTCATATCTATGAGACCTTTGTTCGTTCCGTTTTGGATTCTGGCCAATATGTGTTCCAACTTTTAACTAATCAATCTCAACAAAGAAATGGATGCAAATCATACAATCATCACAAATAAATTACTCCTCTACTAATAATCAATTCAAAATATCTTGCACTAGGAGAAGTAGAGTTGACCCTCCCATCCAAATTTTGCCTACAAATAATTGTTATGTAGTAAATAATGGAGAACATATCTCTATGTTGATGTCGCCAGATCCATTGATGTGAGCTTGGCAGAGGCTCATCACTCGAATAATTAACATTAGTTTATGCACTAAGATATGAAATCATGTTAGGACAGGGGTTAGTCAACAAGTTTAGAAGCTTAATTGTGTTACTTAGACAAGGGGGGGGGACTATTGGCAGCCATGCGGGCACATATTATATTTTGATTTGTAATAGCACAAAGTAAACAAGGTACTCACAAAACTAATTAAGTACCTGAAGAGAATCGACATAATACTAGGACTGCACATATAAGTTGGATTTGAAACTCCAAGTCAGCATAGTTCAATGATACAGCTTTTACAAGTGGAAATCCAATGTAGGACATGTTGAGAAAAATGACCAACAAAGGCACCTCATTCCACTGAGAATGCTGGAATGCAATTCTATAGCATAATGTTAATGCACAATTTAAACAGGTCAATACTAAGACTACCCTACAAAGGAAAAAAGTTAAACCAATTATAATTTATAAAACCAAAAACTTATTCACAGTAAACATGTTTAAGTAATGTGTTCGTTCGTCCCAGCAAAAATGATGCACATGACCAGAGCCACTGTCCTTTCCGCCCAACTGGTTCGAAGAGTTGCTAGTTCCAATCACCATGATATCTATGATAGCAGCAATGCAGCAATGCAGTGGACGGCTTTCATGTCAATGCAGCTCGATTCCAAAAATTTTGGGGGCTTATTATGGCCCTCCCGTGACAGTGCATATACACAAACTACAATGTTAAGCTCCCTCTTCTATAATACTACATCTTCGATGGAAGCTGCTTCTTTCTCAAATTCTTTTATCAGCTTCTCAATTCGCCTTCTATAGACTGGCATGAAGTGATCACTGATCATTGTTTGTGACAACCTCAGCTTACTGTACAGAGATCTTGGGGTAAGGAAAATGCCAATCCTAGTTTCTTCTGGCTGCTCCTGCTGCTGCTCATCCGAGCCAGTGGAGCTAGGGCTGCCACTTTCACAATCGGCAGCATCACTATGTAGGGTAACAAGATGCATAATTTTACCTGCAGGGAAAAATCTGTGCGCTTCCTTCATTCCTGGAGAAGAGCTCTCCTGCTGGCCATTGCTTACCTCTGCAATTGCCGCTTCTTCTTCTTCCCTTATTGATGCTTCATTTTCTTCTTCCCTTCTTGCTGCTTCTTCTTCTTCCCTTATTTCTTTCGCAACATCTGGCTCCTCACCTTCTGTTCTATCATAAAGTTCATGCTCAAGTTGTTGCCACAATTCAACTTCAGTCATGCGATCTTCATGTCTATCATGGTCAACTTCATTACTGACATCCTTATCAGTAGCTGGATGAATCTCACCATCAGAAATAGAGCACTCTATCTCCGAAGTCCACTCCATACTTACAGATGTAGATACAGGAAGGTCAAGGCTTTCAATGACAGTTGAATTCTTCCTTGTCTTGGGAGACATAAGGAGAGGTTCAGAAGTCTCAATATGACCAGAAGAGGACTCCGCAGAATTTGCCTTGTCGTTTGAATTTGTATGGGCAGCTGAGGTTCTGTGACGAGGAGCCATGCAGTTCCATGATGATATCCGAAGATTAGGACGTGCCCACGCTGCCATGCTCTGAGCTCTTCTCATAACCACCTGTAAAACAGAAAGTTTTAAGAACCCATTTAAATTATTAAATACAACTTAATGTTAATTAGCGTTGTTTACTGCATCTCTAAGGCTTCAATAGCACAAATATCCACTCCAAACATTCACAATTGCACGGATTACAACGAAGGTTTCTTGGTCTCCACAGAAAAAAAACAGCTCTCCAAAAATACAAAGCCTGTATAGATTTTCAAAAATATAACTTACCTATTCATATACCTTTTTGACTCTCCTGGCATCATATCCATTTTGCAGTTTTGACTTAACAAAGCAAAAAGATTACAGTATGGTAAGTATGCTTTTCTTTAAAAAGATTCTTATAGTATGACTGATGTCCATACTATTAGGTGTATCTAAATTCACTTGTTATTCAACTGACTGGGCAAGGAAGAACTCAAGCTGTTCGGCTCCGACTGCGTATTATATTATATTATATTATATTATATTATATTATATTATATTATATTATATTATATTATACCTCTTCCCGTAAAAAATCAGTGACAAAAACAAATGGGAATGAATAGTTGGAGGCGATAAATGGTAGTTCAATTGAGATGTTAAAAAAAATAAAGTATTTAGGACATTGTTAAGTCCAAAAGCTTTTTCTTCAGACACAATGTTGTAGTCCAGTCTATGCAAAATAAATAAATTAAGAAAAGATTAAACATGTTGGACAACCACCGAGATGCTTAAGGAATTTAACTACCAACAATTTGATAAGAAAACTTATAGCTTCAGCAGGTAGATGTCATGAGAGATGATGAATAATTTGATAGTATACAGTTGTCACAAGAAGCCAAGGAAATGAGATTAAAGGTAAGGGCGGTACCTGAGTACCATTGGAAACAGGGCGCAGAATTGCCCCTGCCCCTGCAACCGTTGCTTTAGCCGTGGCAATGGATGGAAGGCGTGAACCCAAAGCTGAAGCAGAACGATAGACAGTGCTAAGAATTCTTGTCTGCTCAATCTGATTTCTCAGATCATTTAGCCAAGCAGATGCAGTTACCTGTAAAAATTTACAAAACACTGTCAGATAATGTTCCAACACTTATACCAAGCATGCATGGTTTTCAACTACCCAACAAGCCCGAGAACCCACTGATTGCATCATAAAGATGTTTCGGCACACTTGTCTAAGATCTTATGAAATCTCAAGAAAATTTGGGCCATGCAATGGTTTTTCTTTAGAACTCCACAAACAGAGAAAGAGCATATCTGAATATAGCAAACCTATGAACAAGGAACCGCGGGAGTGGGAACATGTGTGGAAGGGCCAAACAACACAATGAAAATCCTTTTAACAACAACAATACACTTCAGTAAAACAAAATTACCCCACTCGATTTATAAAGAAACTAAACAGATAAGTCCCCACATGATACAACATCAATATACCAACACATTCTGGGCAAGCTGCTAATTAACCTTAATTAACCTCTAGCCACATTAAGAAACAGCAGAACACAGAAATATTCATCATTGAATTCAAGAGCATAACCTCAGCACGTAAATCATCCACTGAAGCGGCAGAGAAGGTGGGCACTAAGTCGGCACCATTAACAACGGAAGTAATAAAATTAACACCTGATTCCGCCAATTCCCAGGTCATACAGGCAGCTGCATTACATACAGAGTTAGCACCAAGCATAAAGGAAAAGACCATGTGGTTTTCTCAAGATTAAAAAAAAAAACATCAGAGAAAAATTCATTACAGAGGTGAAACTATTGCGTGGAATCAGTAGTATGAAAGGGGACCCCACATGATTGACACATTGATTTTATATTAGTTATGACAAGTAGCGAAAACAAACCTGGAGCAAATGTCACACAAGTGGTTGTTGCAAGTTCTTTTTGTTCACGCAATATATATGTCAGAAGTGCTGCAGTGCCTCCACCCAAAGAATGTCCTACAATCTGTTTATAACCATTAAGACTTTAATAAGAAGGAAAAAAGTGGCGAAATTGTAAGAGGGGAGGGAGAACTCTACTTGTGACTGATACTGCCATGTCATTATATTTCAAAAATCAAGCATCCTTCATATTAAACTATATAAGCCAATCTTTGTAAGCTTTTTATTACCAGTAAAGCAGTACAACAGATGTATCTTATCTTATAGCCCGGATATGGGACCTCCAACGTTAAGTGTGTGTCAAGAGGCTAGAATACTAAAAGAGAGTAACGATCCATATCTGATAAACATGTCGATAATCATATACTTGACAAGAGTACCTAGCTACCCCATATATAGAGCGCCTTTGAGATGATCACACAACTGAACATGAATAAAATGTACTGTCACAAAATGTTTCAAAGGCAATAACTCTGGCGTTTTCTAGGAAAAAAACAACTGCACACATATTCACAAGATACAAAAAACCAGAACGCATTGATGCAGTCATCAAAATAATCTTCATTAAAAGGAACGCTTGTTGAATTACTAATATGATTAGTATCACTATCTAACATCCGATCAATGACATTACCTTAAGTTCATAGTCAGGATATTGGTCAAGAGCTTCTAAAAGACACGGTTTTGCAAGCTTTGCTATCCACGTTGCAGCTGCAACCATTCCACAATGTGCATAGCCCAAAACTAGATCACTGACCCCACCCTCATTCACAACACTATGATGGAAAGGTACAACAGCCCCTGTTGCTGCTGTCAAAGTGTCCTTGATACTATGAGTTCCACGAATTAACAAGAGAAAGCATTTTTGGTTATGATCAACTATAATCGTAAAAGCAGGCTTCAAGATCTGCACAAGTACACACAGAATACACATCACAGTGAGTAACAGAGAGAATCATGAAATCATTCAAGGCAGTGATGAACTATCAATAACGGTAGCAAAATTAGAGTTGAAACAAGACTAACTCCTGCTTTGGGTTCCTGAAGAAGAACATTCTCTTCGGAATAACCGGTCTCCTCTAAAAACAAAGGAAACGGCTTCTTCGAAAAATGCCAACAGAGTGTCAATAAATTCAAGAGGGGCTTAAGTTCCTCCAAAATTGCAGGCCCTGTTAACTGTTGGCTCTCTTCTCCACCGAATACACCATCAACCAGTAAGTTTCCCTACAACAATAATCATCAGGCATCACTCTTCCATACAAAAAATCAGCATTGCCTTGGTCTAACCACACAACTCAAATGTCATCCACCGAGTCAAATATCATCAGAGTCAGAGTAAAAAGCCAGACCTGCCTCTTGAGGAGGAAGCTGATGCCGAAAGCCAAGTCGCCAATGGGCCACTTGCCGAGAGTCTCGGAGTAAGTGAACCTCAGAGTCTCAGACAACGTGGAAATCGTCTCCAGCCACGTGGCCGGCGCCTGAATTAACCTATTGGAAACACGGTCAATCCCCAGAAGCGGCCGATTGGGCAAGCCATCACCGCTTCTATCGTCGTCGTCGTCGTCGTCATCGGCGGCGCCGGTCTGTAACTTGCGGTTCAATGTGTAGTACAAGAGAGCAGCTGCACCGGCTGCGGTGGCCATGGTTGCAGTTGCCATCAGCTTACTATCCCTAACCACCACATAGCCGAAACCTTTTATATTCGATTTCTCAGAAAACAAAAAAGAATCGTAATTTGTGGATGAATTTGATTAATTAGGTTAGGATGAGAAATTGGGAGAGAATGAAGAAGGAGAAAGCGTGTGTACCTTAGGAGATCGATTTTGGGAGATTGATAGAGAGAGATGATTGAGGGGTTGATATGATGGCTTCGTCGCTAAGGCATCAAAAGGATTAGACTCGAAGCAAAGCGTGCAAATTCTTATGCGTCGTTGAGAGAGAGAGAGAGGGAAACGGCAAAGCTGCGGCGTAGTATATGGGGGGGGGGGGGGGGGGGTTAAGGGGGAGGGGAGACACGTGGCGGAGGAGAAACTAGAAACCGACCTCGCGACTGGAACCCATCGTCTACGCGCGTCTCACCTTTTCTTTCTTTCAGTCCTCTTTTTTGGTAGTCAAGCTGGTCTCTTTTTTCTATTTTATATCATTAGTTATTCATTTCAAATAGCAGAAGATGAGATTGGACACGTACAAATTGATGCACCTCTCCTACCAGGTAATGAGTTTGTGAGTTCGAGTCACATTATACAAGTTAGCGTATTTAAGATTTTTATATGAATGAGAATATAACAAGATATCGAGTTTTATTTCTTCTTATAGGATATTTTTTTAATTTTTTTTAGTATTTTGAATTCAAACATGTGACCAAAATTTTGTGAGAAAACAAATAAATATCATGCATTGTATGTGATACTATTGAATGTAGCTACAATATGATATAAAATTTGTCAAAGTAAGCTAAAATAATCGGGCATTGTAATTCTATCAAGTATGACCACTATTCACGTACTAGATCTATTACAAAAGTTGGACAAGTACAACGTCTTACTGAATCTCATAGTTAATTTGGGCTATAGTGTTTCTATTTCTTGACATTTGTCGCTTAATTTTAATTTTCTTCACCATCCCAAAACATAAATAAAATCATGATTAAAACAATTTTTCATTGTCTAAATCTTAGCGCTCTAGTGTCCGATGAAAACTATACCATTCTTTCCTACCATTAAATATTAGTGATTCACAGATAATTTGTGACAAAAATTGTTCATGAAGCAATAAATCTAATGTGTTCAAGCCAAATCGATATACCGAGATTGTATGAACTTGATTTGTTGTCCTTCCTCAATGACGCATTAAGGAAGCATCAAATTGAGATCAGAGGATAGCAAACAGAGCCAACATGAATATTATTCTTGCGACCTGGTTTAAAATTCTATACAAGAAGGGGGTAAGTAGAAACACGAGTTCCACCACATTACTATAGGGTTCTTTTTCGGGTTGTTACTACCACTATTTCTCTAGTACTCGGCCATAAAATACTCAATTGGACTGAATCCCCAATCCCTGATCGTGCTCAGTGACTTGTGTCATAACACCTAAATACAAAGTCTACGGTCACTTGTGATGCCTATTCCACGAACCACAGTAACTAGAGGCATTGTGATTGTCAAAATAAGAGGCATTGTGATTGTCAAAATAAATATGGTAATAGCTAAATTCAAGGGAATACAAGACTTTAAGAAGCATGACAGTACAATTGTAGTAATTTCAGCTAATAAGAGTTATAGATCCCAGGCAAGTTGCTTAAGCAATTGTTTAACGATAAAAATAAGCATATGATATTCCCAGGGGGAGAGAAAAGCATCCAGCATTTTATCACATTGAAAAACAACCCTCCATACAGTATCCGTTCTTGCCCAGAAAATCAATCTCGCTCACTTATGGCAGTCAAGTGCTCATCAATCTCTTCAGTGGACAACACTGTAAAAGCGGGATTGTCCATTCTCACCACTCCAACCTAAAAGAGAACACAGAAGTCATTAACATGATACATTATTACAGTCAACAAAACCATATGCATCTGCAGGTATTTCATGGAATTGACAAATGAGATAAACATAAAGCATCTGTAGGTCAAAGCTTGAGAAGTTTTGTATTCTCTTTTTTCACCACTATCAATGTATGATTTAACATATTGACGAAGAGATTCTGAGGTAAGGGAGAATATGCTTGAAATAAGACATCCATTTGTACGTGTTTTCCTACTAAATGCAAGACTGAAACCGTCATAGGTATCTCTCAAGTCTTAAATAACAACTAGCAACTAACTTTAGTCTTCAAAAGTTGATGTGTATCACAACGCACTCCAGAACCCCATGCAAGAAATATTGCCTCCATAGTTATAGTTTATAAAAACAAACACTACTCAAATGTAATAAGGGGGCTCCAGTACCTCAATTTCGGTGGCCTTGAAATCCTCTTGCAGAACTGACTGCAGTGCAGAAATGCAAGTCTAACAAAGAAAGCATCATGGGATGTCAGAAGATGGATTACGGATAATATTTGTTAAGTGACCTTTAGTAAAAGCCACATCCAAAATTTCCAGGAAAAAATTTAGTTATAAGTGAGTTTTGCGGAATAGAATATTTTCTATTTACAATATAAAATAAATCAGGTGAAATTACGTTATTTACATGTTCAAAAAAGTCAGCCCGTAATACTTTGGAAACAGTAAATTGATAAAAGGATGAGTAATATCTACCTGCACAGTCTCCTCGTAAGTAAAGGAAGGCTCATTCTTCATTTTCTTCTCTAAGAAATTAATTGCCTCTTGTTCTTTCAATCCAGCACTTGTTGCCTATGATACAAAATTGTGTCAGTTGAGAACTAAAGATATAGATGGATACTCTCATAAAGTAGACACAATAGAAGATAAAATTGTCTGTAAAACTACAAAATCAATAACGTCTCAAAATCAATGTTTCAATCTTCAGCCAACAAGATCAAAGTTTTGTAATGGTGCAAGTTAAGTTGTCTTTTTTAAATAGGAAAGTTGTGAAATAAGAAAAGATCACACAACAATAATATGTCATGATTCAGTCACCCAGAAACGTTTGATGCAAAGAAGAAACTTCTGGACAACTGTAGGAAGGTTCTGATTACATTAACTTTTCACAAACTTAGTTTCTCCAGATCAAGTTAGAAAGTAACTTTGGACGTACCTTATGACCAAAGTAATGACCAGCTGGGTCACACTTATATAGTTGAGGTCCGGTCTCTTCATCAACACCCAACACCATAGCAACTTCAAGAAAACATATACTATCAGTACAATAAGAGAGACAAATAATAGACATATAGCAAGAGGACCAAAACGTACAACCAATGTACATAATTAAAGTTTCTGAGAAAAAGGGAACAAGAAACAAACCTACTCCCAGTGGTCTCATATAGGCATGTTGAGTATAGACTTGTGATTTGTTTGCAATCCTGTAGATACAAATTATAGTAGTGAAAGATACTTCGTATTTTGAGGCCATATGAAAACTATCATGAAAATAATAGTCTTATAACACAGGTTTATAAGAAATGGGCAGAGCGTAAAATAATATATTGTTGGCTTCCTATGTGGCTATCCAGGATTCACAGGCAAGCCAAGTTCACAAATCACAGATGCTTGTCTTTTGCCAGTCATACATATTTGAGAAACACAATGCTGAAATGTTCAGATCGCATGATCAGTACCTAGTACTACAGTATTGGTTTGAGATCCTGGGTGGTGGTTTTGCTCTAAGACCTTGTCTCAATGTTTGGCTATCCTGGGTGGTGGCTTTGCCGTAATATTTTGGAGAGAGAGAGAGAGAGAGCAACCAACAGCAAAGCAAGTCCACATACCACAGCACACTTGTTGATTTACTATTCTATTTATCGTCTTGTGGGGATCAGATAAATCTCTTTTGAACATCTAAACTCAATAAGTGAAAAATTACAGAAATGAGGCAATTAATCTAAACGTTCTAGCCAAATTTAGCATTACATGACAGAAACAGTTCAACTCATTACCAGTTAGCCAATACATCCACAGGCATCTCATATCCATTTTTGAATCGGAAGTCAGCTGCTTCATTCCTTGCTTGTGATACTAGGGTCCTTGCATCAGCTAGAAAACAACATGCCAAGACAATGAAGCAAATGTGAGGTTGTATACAACAAGTATATGAGAACTCAAGCAATTTACACATATATGCACGAATAAAATCTAAACAACAGATTCATCTTAGCTGGGGCTACAGCAAGTCAGGAGGGCCAAAAAAGAAACCTGTCATGCCGGTAGCCAGCAACCCTAGGAACTTCGTAATGGGAAAAAGATGAGTCACACTGGTCTGATCCAAGAGCTTGTCCTGCAAAAATTTCGTAACAGTTACAGCCCGCACAAATTAAACCCATGATCAAACAAACTCTCAGCAATATACACCACTAATACTCACCGGGACTTTCTTCTGAGTCACAACACATACTGAATCCTTCCCTCTGACACCGATCGAAGTAATCCCAGCAGACTTCACAGCCTTGAATGCATACTCTATTCACACATAAAAACAAACCAAACTCAGATAATGCTAACCATTTTGAACTTAAAATTACATTCAATTGTTACAACAGTTCATTCTGGATCTTTTAACCACAAATTGAATCTTTATACTCTTTTTTCTTCCTCAAACTTCTTAACCCATCAAATTAATGAATCAAAGATTTCATCTTGGTCATACTGAACAATATTCACTACAGTTCCTTAGATTTCATCAACAAAACACACAATAATAATTAATGGGTCTTAATCTCCGTGACCCATAATCAACAAGTAAGAACAGAATGACCTAAAATTAAACACTCCAAATCACTAACCCTAGGTTTAGATATAAAAACGGAGGCAGTGGATTAGAATCGCATACCGACTTGAAAGAGACGACCTTCGGGTGAGAAGATCGTGATATGACGGTCGTAACCTCCACCACTACCGCGACTCATATTCGATTTCTGAGCTGCTGCTTCGTCTTCTTCGCTGCTTTAGGGCTTTTTGGGTTTTCTGTATCAGACTAAAGAGCTCGTCTGGGTTCTGCGAGAGATTTAATAAGAGCAGCAAAGTAAGCTTTTTTCTCAAGTTAGTTTCGAGCTGAAATTTAGTCACCGTACGGCGTCGTTTTCGTTCACAGCGGGTTGGGCCTTCGGGTCAAAAGAGAACCGATTTCGGCCCACTTAAAGTCCATTTGGCAATTTGTTTTGGATATCAACAGAGGGAGATTGGAGGATAGGTTTTGGCTATGATGCACGATATTGTTCGGCTAATTAGGCAGGTGGTTTCACCCCCCGCATGTTTTGATGGTTTTCGATCTGTATATGCGTCTAAAAGAGTTTTAGATGCAACTGCCAGCGTCCACAAGAAATCTATGTATGTTCTGATGTTAACAACTTAAAATGGTAGTCTTGATCCAATTATTAAGACGATGTATCACATTTTGGTGGAACTAGGTTGTACAGACTTTTTTGGTGCACCCCTACTTCTTTTCGTCTCAATGGTTCAATGCGATAATGACCACTGCGTATCTATTTTATATCCAAATGATTTAAGCTCTGCTTGGCTCTAAAATGCAGGTTTGAGTCCCTTGATGATCGACTACTAACTAAAGAGGTTATGAGTTATATACCATTATACCCGTTGGGATCATGCGAAATTAGTTCCTGATCAGTAATGTGGCTAATTCGATTGATCAACATATATATAAAGTGAAACAAACAAACAAAGGGACATTCAATCTTACTTTCTCGCGAGAATACGAAGTTACGAACCACTGTAAGGAGGCATCATTGCCATGAATAGAAGAAGCTCTATGATTAAGCATAGAGCAATTGATAAAGCAGGAAACTGTTTTCCGTATACCGATCATCTTGTCTTAAATAATTATAGAAACCATTGACAAAATAATTGAAATTCTTATCATACCACGTGTATTGAAATTTTGAAATACTTATTTGTCAGTAAGACATGCCTGGTCGGTTAACATAATAACATCAATTTTTGAAAAAAAAAATATAACTACTCATTTAATACTAAGAGGAAGGATTCGGAAATGACGTCCTTAAACTTCAAAAGGGAGATCATTTTAGTTCTAGCAGTATCACCACCAAGAACATATAGAAGAATGACCTACAAAACTCACAATCACCAAAAAGTCATAAACAGAAACAATTATGAAACATTAAGCGTACGATACGTCTCATTCCACCTTCACTAAACCACTTGCCAAGCTGATAGACTGAAGCTCAGTCTTGAGCATCTTCTTAAATGTTGATTGTGATAACCTAGAAGCCTAAGCACGAGGCTTTTTGAAATATGGATCAAAGATGTTTTTCTTTGGATGAAAATTATGGATCAAAGGTTGCTTCCTGCTTACACTCTTGACCCCCCTCCCACGTTTATATCAAATCCTGAAATCCATTATATGAATCTATGATAGATCTAGTTATAAATTATGGTTGGTGAAATGTCATCGATGTTGGCATGCATGCTTAAATGAAGATGGTCCCTTAGTTTTGATGATCAGAGTCGCCACCGGTACCGACTTTGACGGTCCCAATTTTGAACACACTCGATTCTAATCAATTGTAAAAACAGAATATGAAAGAAACCTCACATGATTTCAAAGAAAAATAAAAGAAACCTTAGGCCATCTCCAACTCATGGGCTATTGCCCAAATTGTCGCACACTTCGTCTCCAATCGATGGGTTAGTGTGTTAGTATGCCGAAGTAACCTGAAATTGTCATTTCTAGCCCTTTCGGGTTACTTTGGCACACTAACACACGTGTGTCTCGTTTCAAAAATTATTTTTTATTATTATTTTGGTGAATAATTTCATAAATACATAACAACATTTTTAGTGAATATATATATATATATATATATTTCATTATTTGAAAAAGAAAACTGTATTTTTCTTTGTTAAAATAATATACTACTATATTAAAATGGAATTAAATTTGTCTTTTCTATAGTGTAATAACTCATTAAATATACAACAACACTGCCGATATAATACTAATAATTTTTTAATGAACGAACAAACAATAATCACTTATTAAAACTAATAATTTTTAACTAAATTACAAATAAAAGCGACAAATAAAGCAATCATTTAAAATATAACGAATAGTTTCCGACTTTACTTCTGTAAATAAATATAATTAAAAATACATGCAAATGACTATTATTTGGATATATCGACTTATACATCAAATAATCACGAGTACTAGTATTTTTTTAATCATTAAATATAATTTATGAAACTTAAATTAGTTAAGTTTTCATGTAATTTTAATTTTTATAAAATAAGATAAAAATTAGTTGTTCATTATAAGATAATTTTAATTTATTTATTTTTCATAGTCTTTTGGCTATACAAAACTAGCCGTGCAATAAGTGTTTTATTTTTCATCCGATGATGCCTATTATTCGAAAATACTGGCCGATACATCAAATGATCATGATTACTAGTATTTTGTAACCATTATTTATGTAACTTAAATTAGTTAAATATCATGCAATTTTAATATTTATGAAATAAAACTTTAAGTTTTGATATTCTCATGATACATTTATTAAATTTATCATTTATAAAAGTAAAGTTGTAATTAAATGATAATATATAAATTAAAAGATACTAACACATTAAAAAATATTAAAAGGCTATAATTAGATACTAGATATTAAATTTATCATTTGAGTTGTAATAATTAATATCACATCGATGAATTATACCGATTTAATATGTCATAATGTAGTATAGGAGTTACAAATAGTCATATGAGTTGGAGATGTTCTTACATTTCCCACCGGCTAAAAGCCCTTATCTTTGGAGGCCCTTAACTCTAGGATTTGCCTTGCTAAAAATTAGAAAGCAACAAAAAGATGAACTACTACCAGTACTATGCTTCCATTACCTAAATAGCCAAGAGCAAATAATGTGTCTCCCACTCAATTATCAAGTATCTTTGACCTTTTTGTCTGTCGATAATGCGAGATCCCTTTTTTAAATTTTCTTTTTGTTAACAGAACTAGGAATTCAAAAAGAACCCTTGTAACTAATCATAAACGAATGCCCTGCATGTGTGAAAATAACTAGTAAATACATATTTATTTATTTTTAGAAAATATGGGAGAGTGGTGATTACGATCATAACATGCTGGTAGTGGGTAATAATCTGCAGAGAGGATTGTGGATGATATCTAAAAATATTAATTTTATTTTAATTTTGTTATTTATCTTTATACTCATAAATTATTAAAACAAATTTCAAATTAACATACGACACAATGATGTATATATAATTTCACGTATATTTTGATTGACAAACCATGTTTGCTTTATTAATAAAATAGTATAGATTAGATGCAAACATTTATCTTTCAGTTGATATTTATACTTTCAAAATATCCAACGGACATCGCACTAAAAGTAAGGGCATGTTCGGTTATGTTTTACAAAACGATATTTCAAAAATTGTTTTGCAAAACAAAAACACTGGATTGTATTTGGTAGAGATTCTAATCCAAGTGAAATAAAACTTGTGCGGTCATGTTTGAAATTGCTATCCTCTTCATCTTTCCACTTGTCACCCTTCCATCTAATCTCTCTTCTGAATACCTCCATGTGTCTCTAAACAAAGCATGATGAAACACAAATATTAAACTCAGAAAACACAAATCTGAAACTCATATTCATCTCTCTATTCCAAAACAATTGGTGGTTCTTCCTATTTCATACCAATTAACCCAGCATATATGTCAATTCAATTATCAAATTGAATTCATGTAGATTGTCTCATTAGTTATTCACAATGAATCCATTTTAAAAAGGAATCATAAAAGGGGAAACTTTTTGGTCTCTCTCTCTCCTAATGAACAATGGTTTCCCAGATCGAGGAAAAGCAATAATAGAAAGATAGAGGAAAAGATGAACAAGTAGAAGAACAAGAAAACAAGGGTTGCAGGGAGAGTGAAAGAGCTTCATGAAGAGTATGGTAGACTACTAGACTTGTGTGTTTTTTTTTCTCGTGATTGTATTCAAAAAACAAGGAAAAGTCGTTTTCACAATTTACACGGAGATTCAGAGTTGCACTCCGAAAACAATTCTCATTATTTTCAAGATTCTTCACACTAAACACGTATTATCTATTTTTTATTTTATAATACTGAAAACAATATTATGAAAACCATACCACCCCTAAAAGTTCCTTTCTTTCTAAAAAAAGTAGAAGTTTCCTTTTGAATTGAAAATATTTATTTTCATTGTAGGATTAAATACTTGTGACACCCTATATTTTAGCTGTAAAAACAGTTTTGTCCTTTTACTTTTAAATTTAATCTATATATCCTTTAACTCTTATTTTTTAAGAGTTTTGTCCATTCCGTTAGTTGACCGTTAAAAAATTCCGTTAAGCCATTAAAATTTTCTTTTTTTCTTATGCCTTTTTTATTTTCTCTTTTGGTCTTTCTTTTTGTTTTTCTTGTTTTTAAATTTCATTCATCATATGTGCTATCAAATATATATAATTGTATCATCACAAATTATCAAATTAATTGTAAACATCTTATAATCAATTGGATAATGTCTAAAATGACATGTGAGTGTCAGTACTCAAATCAAGTTAGAAACTTCTTTATATTATGATGCTCTACAAACACATTTTGATTATTTTCTACAATGCTAAGACAAAAAAAAACTTCTACTATCATATACATACTTTGATGCAAAAATAGTTTCAAATTATTTATTTCCAACTTGATGTTAAGCAATTGTCATAAATTCTCCTATTGTTTATAATTAATTTGATAATTTGTGTTTATTAAAATTATATATATTTGATAGCACATATGATGAATTAAATTTTAAAACAAGAAAAACCAAAAGAAAAAATAAAAAAAACATAAGAAAAGAAAAAAAAATATGATTTGAATTGGGAGTATTCTAGGTATTTTAACGGCTTAACGGAATTTTTTGACGGTCAACTAACGGAATTGACTAAACTGTTAAAAAAAGAAGGACAAAACTGTTAAAAAATAAGAGTTAAAGGATATACAGATTAAATTTGAAAGTAGAAGGACAAAACTGTTTTTACAAATTATATATAGACACATAGGGAAGATCTGAAGAGGACGTCCGCAACTCCCCTAAAGTGCGAACGTCTTGCTTTTCTCAGTCATCACAATCCGATGACGGCGCCTCTCTTGCCGGACGGTGTCCATGCCTCTAACTAAAGCTTCTTCTTGATAGTGGAGCCGTCAATTACCAGTTTGTGATCTGCTTTTGACCGATTTGAAGTTTCAGTCAAGGTTAATGTCCAGAACCTTCGAACCTCGATTGAATTGGCTTCCATCTTCAATCAGACGTCTTATGGGATGCTATGGCCTCAATCCAACAAGATTAGCACAACCGTCGGCGCCGGATGTAGCTGAGAAACAAGACATCTTTTTTAAGTGAGTTGCAGTCGTCCTCTTTAGATCCTCCCGGTATATATGTATATATAGGCGGGTTTGAGAGCGGATGTTCGTAGTGCACCAAAAGTGTGGACATCGCCGCTTCCAGCGACCGGTGATGTGTAACGACGGTGCATAAGGTGTTGGCCGTGCTCCTCCTCTCCTGGCGCTCTTGTCTGTGCCGGCCGGAGCTCCATCACTGGTCTACGGCGGCCGAAATTTGTAAATTTCTAGAAATTTCAGGTTTATGAGAAATTTGCAGATTTCGACTGTTGTGGGTCGGCGATGGAGCTCCAACCGGCACATACATGAGCGCGGAGAGAGGGAAGCATGGCCAGCACCATCCGTGCTGTCATTACGTGTTGTCAGTTGCCGAAATCGCAAACTTGCGAACGTCTGTTCTTGATCCTTTATATGTATATTGTTTGTTTTTATGTCTAGTTACATTACAAATTTGTGAAAAGAAAGGTATATACTCTGGCGCAGAAAATAACAACGGCGACTTTATCTATAAATATAATTTGTTATACTAAGAGTATGAGATTGCTGATTGTTCTTCTGGTCACATTTTAGAGTGGAAAACAAATTGAATAATCTAATATCTTTCCACTATTTGTAACACATTATTTTTTGGTTGAACATAATAGATAATGGAAAAGAAATGTTGGAGAGAGCCGAGTGACAACGAGAGATTGAGAATTGAGATGATAGTTGTAGACTTGTAGGGCACCGTGGGTTCTACTACGCGACAGAATCAGTATCTTCATTCATTTATAAAAACGTGGTTTACAAACAGTTTCAACCTTCTTCTGGTCATTAACCCAAAAAAAAAAAAGCCTTCTTCTGGTCAAACACACTATTCCTTTTTTTCTTTCTTTCTATTTTGCGTTGAAAACTTACACATAATACAATGAGTTTTTTTCACCAACAGTCCCTCAACTCTTGTGTACCTACCAATGTGATACCTCAACTCTTAATCGTACCAATGTGATACCCAGACTCTAGTATTGCTATCATTGAAGTACTTCCGTTAGTTTTTTTAAACTTTTCCGTTATCTTGGTGACGTGGCAGGTATGTGAAGCCCACAAAGAGAGTTAAAAGACAAAATTAACCTCATCTGAGAGGAGCAATGTTTTTCCCGCCCTTTACCTTGAGAAAGACACCCAACAATTCCAATTTTGGCGCCAATTTTCCCTCTCTACTCCTTAATTTGTATCTCTTATCTAAACTAAAGAACTACCGCCAACCAGTCGACCACAATCTGATAAAACTTAGATCAATCTCATTTTCTATTTTTACCCTAGCACTTGTTAAACTAACAGAATAAATATATAAATTTATATGGAACATCTCATTTCCACAATCTCATAAGAATATAGAAACACATAACTTAACGAAATTCAACTACATGTACCATTAGTTCTTACAAGCAAAAATCATGGCAGATCAACATAAAAGGTGGCAACTAATGGTACTTAAACATGTATTTGAATTTCGTTAAGTTATGTGTTTTTATATTCTTATGAGATTGTGGAAATGAGATGTTCCATATAAATTTATATATTTATTCTGTTAGTTTAACAAGTGCTAGGGTAAAAATAGAAAATGAGATTGATCTAGGTTTTATCAGATTGTGGTCGACTGGTTGGCGGTAGTTCTTTAGTTTAGATAAGAGATACAAATTAAGGAGTAGAGAGGGAAAATTGGCGCCAAAATTGGAATTGTTGGGTGTCTTTCTCAAGGTAAAGGGCGGGAAAAACATTGTTCCTCTCAGATGAGGTTAATTTTGTCTTTTAACCCTCTTTGTGGGCCTCACATACCTGCCACGTCACCAAGATAATGGAAAAGTTTTAAAAAACTAACGGAAGTACTTCAATGATAGCAATACTAGAGTCTGGGTATCACATTGGTACGATTAAGAGTTGAGGTATCACATTGGTAGGTACACCAGAATTGAGAGACTGTTGGTGAAAAAAACTCTAATACAATTGAAAAGATGGTGTCCTGGTGATGGCAAATCATATTGTTTCCATCATTCCTTACTATAACTAGTAGAAATCAATAAGGGATTCATAAATGAAAAAAATAACAAAGATTTTACTCAGTAATTTACTGATTGTGTGTGTAAGTATGGCGAATATTGAAGTTGTACGTCTGGACAAAATAAATAGAGTGAAAGTTTAAGACTAATCATACATGTTTGAAGATCATATACTATGTTTGTGGGTTAACACAGCGGATGATGACAAATGATTTAGCTTCACATCTAGGTTACAATCGTGGGTAAGACAAAAATTGCTTGATTTTGAGACAAGCGTCTTCCCATATTAGATACACAAATTTGTTTGCTTGATTGATGTTCTTAGCTAGAATGCCGAGTGTAAAACAACCCAATTCGTTAATAGATTCGAAGGCAAGTATATCAATTAAATAACTTTAATTATCCCCCACCCTATCCTCATTTGGCCTCTTACTGAAACATTCTTCCCTTCCATGCATGGCAACGAGCTCCGTATATATCCAATTGCACTCTCGATTACCTAATAATAATGTCAAAGTATCTCATTTTAGATATGGTACATGATACGATCACATACAATACAACAAGTTGCAAATAGCCACATATCACGAGTTTTGACTATTTCCTTTCTACTTTCTAAAAGAAAACACTCAGATTTACTATTATCATTCCTTTTCGAACCATTCAAGGCCAAAAGCTTCCACTAATATATTCCACAATTGGCAATTATTGTTTGCTGCCTACTGTCATTAGTGGTCTTTCCCTGACTTGTAAAGTTTAACTATATTACTGTGACAGCATATATGAATATATGGAACTCCTAACGTAGAAAGTTTAATATATATAAGAGTTAAAAATGTATCAATAACAATCAAGTGTACATTGGTTTTGTTCGATAACATGTTAAGGAAACGTCATTGTTAACACGATATCGAAATCTAACTGCTGGCCTGAGATGATAGTGCTCTCATTGATGTTACATATTTAAGAGGAGACATCTTGCCAACTAAAACATTAAAAATATATCAAAGTACTAATATATACAACATTATAAGCAATTAGGGTTAATAGTATACTTTAGCTAACTGTCCATATGGTGTTTGTTATTTCTAATTTTCAATTTGAATCAATAAATAATTTCAATGTTACAACTAATTTATCGTAGGTGAGTCGAATTCATGACTTTTCATCAATTACAAAAAAAATCACATGCTTTATTAACAATAAATTAAAAATGCAAAACATGCTAAACCATCCGTGTTGCAACTTCGTTGTTGTTTCTTTCCCTCTAGGACAACAAGTTTAGCAATGTCATCAGTTTGAAAGTAGTATGATTACAATAAATGACGATAATAAAAAAAGAAAGTATTAATTAAAATGAAAGACACAACATGAAAACAGAACGCCCTCATAAGCTAGGATAGAATCATATATCACGGTTAAATGTAAGTGATGCAACTCTATAAGAAATTAACAGAAAACGTGAAAAAATCCGGTAGAAGAAGATTCCGGATTTCAACCCGCCTGCACGCGGCCACCTCTAATGGTCGGTAGCCCAATTAAATAATTCAAAACTCATAATTACAAAAATAAATTAATCTTTTCCCTCCACCATGGACCTCTCTTCGTCTTCACCTTTCCGCTTCCCTTTCACCTCATCACTCTCATCTCTCTCCCTCCCCTCTGTAACTGTTCGTCAAAACTCGAAACTGGTCTCTTATTTATAATTAACCCTTCTCCTTAAAAACTCAACTCCCTCTCTGGAGTCTCTGCAAAACCTTCTCACCTCTCTCTCTCTCTCTCTCTCTCCTCTCTCCCCATATTCTTACCTACAGCTCACCACCTTTGCCGGAATTTTTTTCTCCGGCGACATGGCAGACCAATTCTCAAGCTGCGTCGAGTACGGCCTCGGCCTCTCCAAGCGGATACTCTATGGCAAGGAGTCAGCTCCGACTCCTTCGGCCATGTCGAGGTCGTCTTCCCGTTCCAGGCCTGCTGCGCCGGAGCAAAGCTACTTGCCGGAGGCACCGATGGTCTACGCGGCCGTGTCCGACCCGGAAATCGTCGACAATCCGGACATTCCGAGCTACCAGCCGTATGTCTACGGCCGCTGCGAGCCGCCGGCGTTGTTACCTCTGCATATGCACGGCGTGGCTTTGGAGATTGAGAGCAATCTGGACACGGCGTTTGTCACGGTGGCCGGAAATTGGCGCGTGCATTGTATTTCCACCGGAAAAAGGTGCGACTGCCGCGTGGCAGTGCCGATGGGGGAGAAGGTAGATACAATTATCAGTTATTGCAAAATTGGCACACTTCTTTTCCGTAATTGTATATTTATACCATGGGATCATGATGTGCTAACAGGGTTCACTTCTAGGTGTAGAGGTTGAGGTCACCGGAAGTTCGTACCGGAGTCAACTGATCACCGCAGAAGGTACACGTGATAGTCGGAAAGTAGCCAAAGATGGGTACTTTGTGAAACGTCACATATACACCTTCAAAGTTCCACAGGTAAAGTATCATCACCTCATGCAACTAACATTCATTTCAATTTTTCTTTCTATGTTTGTTAGTGTTAAGATTTTTGTTGGATGCGTACATTTCAGGTTGAAGGAGGCTCATTCATTTCTCTGAGAATCAGATGGTCACAGAAATTGATATACCATGATGGAAAGTTCTGCCTCAGTGTGCCTTTTAATTTTCCGGCATATGTTAATCCCCTTGGGAATAATATTACGAAAGGAGAGAAGATTTTATTGAGTGTGAATATGGGTGCTGATGCAGAAGTTTTATGCCAAAGTACAAGCCATCCTCTTAAGGTAAGTCTGTTTCTATAAGTACTCATTTAGTTGGCGATACTCGATGATGATTCATGGCTGTTCCCAGGTTGTGAAGCGCCAAAGCGGTAAGTTGAGCTTCTCACATGAATCACAGGTAGCAGCATGGTCCAGTGCAGACTTCAGCTTTTCATATACTGTAAGACTTTGTACTAATGCTTGTAATAGAAAAGGGTGTTATGTAGCAGTCATGATACATGTGGAGTTTTCCTTTGATTGGTGAATGTACTTGCAGGTTAAAACAATGGAGGTATACGGCGGTGTGTTCTTGCAATCTCCAAGTCTTCGTGATATTGATGACAGAGAAATGTTCTGTTTCTATTTGATCCCCGGGAATAACCAGACTAAAAAGGTTATTTACCACCAGTATATATACTACCTATTATATATATATTTTCTGTGAAGGATAAATTAGCAATTTGATGAGGTTAGTGGAAAGAAACCGGATCATGTTGCCTTCAGGGTTTGCAGGCATCATCACTCATTCACTCTTAGAAAATTGAATATTTATAACTTTATTTATTTGAATTTTGCAAGGTTTTCAAAAAGGAAGTTATATTTATCATTGATATAAGTGGAAGTATGGCTGGAGACCCTCTTGAGAATACAAAGAGTGCAGTATTGGCATCGCTTTCCAATCTCAACCATGAAGATACTTTCAACATAATAGCTTTCAATGGAGAGGTTCACTTATTCTCACCATCAATGGAGTTAGCAACAAATGAAGCATTGCTGAAAGCTACGAATTGGGTTAGCGCTAACCTCATTGCAGATGGCGGTACAAATATCATGCTTGCCCTAAGACAGGTAGGGTATATGTTGACCACACTGCCTTGTCTTTTTGCCTCGTCTGTTTAAAGCTGTTTTTTCTTATTGGTGTATCTGCAACATAGAGCTTAATAACTACTTTCTTCAATTATTTGTATTCTTTGCACCATTCTAATGTGCACAGCAGTTACACTCTTCTTAGTGCATCTTACATTGTATCTTGACTTCAGGCTATGAAGTTGTTGGCCAGAACTGCTGATACAATTCCTTTCATTTTCCTCATTACTGATGGGGCTGTTGAAGATGAAAAAGAGATTTGTAATATGATGAAAGGATATCTGACAAGTGAGGGCGCAACATGTCCTCGAATATCTACTTTTGGCATAGGTAAGGGCCGGGCTTTGTTCCTTTAGTCTCTTAGATGACTAATCCAATATTGACATTATCACGATTTCAATCTTTTAAAAATTAGTATGGTGATTATATCTTACATATCTTGGCCAGGTTTATATTGTAATCATTACTTCCTGCAAATGCTAGCACAAATCGGCAGGGGCTATTATGATGCTGCTTATAATGAAGGTCTATTTCTCTCCCCCTGTGTCACCATTCTAATCTTGTGTGTGATGATGGTACGGAAGTTATATTAGTATGCAGTTCAAGACAGGATGATTATATCTAGAAGAAGTTGCTTGCAATCTGTATATCTAGTGTACCCTGATTTAATAGCGTTTCTTATTTATATGGTTGGATTGGACCTTTTCAGAGTCGATTGACTATAGAGTGCAAAGGCTATTCACAAGGGCATCATCAGTTACTCTTGCCAATATAACCGTAGACGCTTTTGAACATCTCGATTCACTTGAGGTATATGCTGGCATTGTACCTTGACTAAAATGTAATATTTTAGGCCTGCCTTCTCAGTATTAACTGTCGGATGACTGGTACATTGTCATCTTATGTTTCTTGCAGCTGTTCCCAGCTCATATGCTGGATCTTTCATCTGGGAGTCCATTGATAATATCTGGCAGATATGAGGGACGCTTTCCTCCATCCATCAAAGTTAGCGGTACCTTGGCTGATACGAGCAACTTTACCATAGACTTGAAAGTGCAAAGATCTAAGGATTTCCCACTTGATCGGGTAACTGAACAAATCTAATGTGTTATTGTCATCAAGAAGATTTAGTTGAACTGTTTAAGCTAGTAATCTATGAAGTGCTTATTTGTTAGCTTGATTCAACTTACTTCTGGTAGTCTTGGACTGACCTGTATTTTAAACAGGTCCTTGCGAAAAGGCATATTGGTATGCTTACAGCTCACGCATGGTTGTTAGGAACTAAAGAGCTTGAAGAGAAGGTCTGTTGCTTATTTCTGTAGAGTGATTCGATTTCTTGTTATTACTGAACTTAGTTCAACAACCCTTCAAATCTATCAATCTCCCTTACTGGTAGATACGTTCCTTAGTAATGGTGGCAAATGGAGATATACTCTTACTAAAATTCCGATTTCTGTATGGAATCTATGTCAGCTAGAACTGCTGACCAACCTACTACGATTTGTAGGTCTCTAAAATGAGCATTCAAGCCGGGATCCCATCTGAGTACACTAACATGACACTGTTCCGGACTGATAAAGGAAAGAAAGCTCTAGAATTAACTCGGACACAAGAGGTATGCATGAATGCATCTAAAAACCGTGTCAATTTTTTGTGGAGTTAGCAACCTGATGCTCCATACCAGCCATGATTTTTTGGACAGTCTAAAAGCATTTGATACTAACATGTTTTCAAAAAAAAAAATATTTGTTTTCTGATTGATTGGTTAATTGTTAATACTGTATGCTAGTATTTACAGTAGAATATCTGCTTGCTACTCGCGTACATCTATGATCTCTTAAGTTCTCAGCATCAAAGAGAGTAATTTCCATTAATTATCCCTATTAGATCTACAAAAAAGTTATTCAGCGGACCAAATTCGAGTCAAATAGCCAGAAGGACATAATCCTCGGAAGCCTTGGTCTTGGCTTTGGTGACTTGGCTGCTACAGTCGAGAATAAAGCACCCGCAAGTGAAGAACCAAAGTCTTCTGATGTTGCAGAAGTCTTGGTTAAGGCTGCATCAGGCTGCTGTAGTAGAGTACTTGATCGGATCTGTTGCATGTGTTTCATTAGGACTTGTACCCATGTAAATAACCAGTGCGCAATCTTTCTCACACAGCTTTGCACTGCCCTTTGCTGCTGCGAGTGCTTAAATTGTTGCTTTGAACTATTTTCTTGATGTAATAGTAATAATAAATACGGTGAGTGAATGGTGCAGGTAAAGTAATCCTTATGCTTTATGTATAGCACTGTAATTGTAATATATATAATCCTTATGGTATTGTTGATTGAAATTCTGTCAACTGCAAATTGGCTCGTTGTTCAATGAAAGCTAGTGCCCATGCCTTTAACAAGAGATGATGCAGCCGCTAGCAGTTTCCATTACTACAGAAGCATTATTTAGTTTACTGGCGATCGAACAAGCCAATTACGATTGATTGATACTTTAACATTAACAGAGATTGATACTTTAACAGTTTAACCTGGAGAAAAAACACCTAACTAGCCAATTACGAGTTATTGTTCATTTTTTTTATTTGACAAAAAGAGATATTGTTCATTGTTAAGCTGTCGTTTAATGTGGAAATTGAAGAGTTTTTTTTAAAACAATTTTATATATGGATGAGCTATATCCATGAAGCATTCAATACTAAATGACAACTTTGATAATTTTACATATAATTGACGTTAATATTGGATGAGATCTTCTGGCTTGAATGTTATCTCTTTTGTCATAATATTGACGAGTTATTTTCTGCCTTAGTGTTCGAGTGATACTAATATTGTCAAGATTCCACTATCTATTGTACACACACACCTCCAGCATTTTGTATCATCTCAATAACAAAGTTTTTTTTCAGAAATAAATTAGTAGAAGAGGTAAATGATCTTCTCGTATTTTCCTCAAACTATGAGCTCTGCCACTGCCTCACTCATTTCAATTGCCACTTGAGATTGAATTATTATATGATGGCATATTGTCACATCCCGCCAAAGTCAAGCCAAATTTTACCTTAAGCATTCTAGACGGATCCGGAATATGGCGGAACTCCTTGGAAGGTCATAGAAGATGGTGGATGTCTCAAGAAGCCTTGAGACATTTCCGGATTTCTCTAGAACCTTGGAGAGGCTAGTGGAACTAGACCACTCTAGAGTTCTCTAGAACACCCAAGGATTCTCTTAGAAGCATGTAGAGTTGTATAGACTTATGTAGAGTTCTCTAGAATTCTCTACAATGTACTTAGTCCTAGAAATATCTAGAACTTGTAAAGTAGGATGAGGAGGCCTATAAATAGCAAGACACCCCTCTCATTTGAGGCATCAAGCAATCTAGCAAGCAAGCTATCAAGTAAACTTGTAAGTTCTCTTGTTCAATATAAGTTCTCTTTCGAAATATTCTCTTGCCTTTCAATTGTTCTAGCAGGGCGTTTGCGAGTAAGGCTGACTTAGCATAAGGGAATTGCTAAGGCCGCACGAGTTACATAGCGAAAGAAGTAAGCTCGTGACAGTTGGTATCAGAGCCGAAGTTCGATCAAGAGGCTAGCTCGACACAATGGCAAAGAATTGCAATCCTGTTGGTAGTGGTTCCGACGACACGCAAGAGAAGGGTCATGAAGAACTTGTCAACCCGACGGTTCCAAAGAAGGAACGAGTGAAGGACATGTTAGCTGCAATCGACTCACGCCTAGCTCAAGTGGAAGAGAGCGTGAGTGGCATGGGAGCCCAGGTGGAAGACTTGGAAGCGGAGGACGCCGCAATCCACACTGCGATCAAGGGCATGATGCTCAAGCTAGAGGAGTCCTTGCGGGGCGAGATAGACAAGGTTCGCGAGGAGTTCATGGGGGAACTCGCCCGGATGCGTGAAGTTCAAGAAAGGGAGCACAATAGCATGCTTGCACGCATGGAGGAGATGCAGGCAGATTCTGCACGCATGGAGGCAATGCAAGCAGATCTTGCCCTTTGCAAGCGCGCACTAGCCGCGGGGGCTAGTACCAGCAACAACGTGGAAGCCAAGCGGATCGAGGTGCCAAAGCCAAAGAGTTTCGGAGGCATGCGCAACGCTCGAGAAGTAGACAACTTCTTATGGGGGCTAGACCAATACTTTGGGGCCGTAGGCATCATGGAGGAGGATGCCAAGATAAAGACCGCGACTCTTTATCTCACCGACACCGCCATGTTGTGGTGGAGGAGAAGGCGAGGAGATGTCGAAAGAGGTATGTGCACCATCTCTACCTTTGATGACTTTGTTAAAGAACTCAAGAAGCAATTTTATCCCGAGAATGCCGAGGATGAGGCAAGAGCTCGCTTGCGAAGGCTCAAGCACACCGGGCCTATTAGTGATTACATTAGAGAATTCACTAACTTGGTGCTTGAGATTCCCGACCTATCCGACAAGGATGCTCTCTTCAATTTCATGGATGGTCTCCAATCATGGGCCAAGACGGAGCTTAGGCGATGTGGAGTGCAAGACCTTGCTACCGCCATAGCTGTGGCCGAGGGTTTAGTTGATTTCTCAAGTCCAAGAGAGTCCACCAAGCCAAAGGAGAAGAAGAGCAACTATGCCAAAGGTGGGGGAGACAAAATCCAACGCAAGGAGGAGCCCCGCCGTGAGAGCTACTCGGCAAGGTTCAAGGATAAAGGCAAGTCAAGGGACATGCGGAGCTCGGACAAGCCAAACGACAACAAGTGCTTCCTATGCGATGGTCCGCATTGGGCTAGGCATTGCCCACAAAGGAGAGCACTAAGCGCGCTCTTAGGAAGTCATCAAGGCGAGAGTGAAGCCGAGGGTGGCAATGGAGGTGCACACTTGGGGTCTTTGCAGGTGCTTAATGCGATCCGCTCTACACCCAAGGTCCAAGCCAAAGGTTTACTCTTCACGGACATCACCATAGGTGGGAAGCCAACAACGGCAATGCTCGACACGGGGGCCACCCACAACTTCATTTCCATTGAGGAGGCATGCAAGCTTGGACTCAAGGCAACAAATGGAGGAGGTTCCATTAAGGCGGTAAACTCACCTGCCCGCCCAATACAAGGAGTAGCTCGAGGAGTCAAGACAAGCGTGGGAGCTTGGAGTGGGAACCTAGACTTCTCGATAGTACCGATGGATCACTACAAGGTAGTCTTGGGGTTGGAGTTCCATGATCAAGTCAAGGCATTCCCGGTGCCATTCACCAATAGCTTATGCATTATGGATGGCGAGAGGTCGTGTATGGTGCCAACAAACCGAGGAGCAAAGCAAGACATCAAGGTCTTGTTGGCATTGCAATTCAAGAAAGGCATCAAGAGGGAAGAGGAAAGCTACTTGGCCATCCTTAGTGAGTTCGATGACGAGGAGCCAAGGCCACAAGATGACATGCCCAAGGAGGTAGCAGCAGTTCTTGAAGAGTTCAAGGATGTATCACCCACGGAGCTGCCCAAGAGATTACCCCCAAGGAGAGAGATCGATCATGAAATCGAGTTGGAACCAGGGACCAAGCCACCCGCCATGGGTGCATACCGCATGGCGCCGCCAGAGTTAGCGGAACTAAGGAGGCAATTGAAGGAGCTTTTGGACGCGGGGTTCATTAGACCTTCGAAAGCTCCATTCGGTGCCCCGGTCTTATTCCAAAAGAAGAAGGACGGATCTCTACGCATGTGCATCGACTATAGGGCACTCAACAAGATCACGGTAAAGAACAAGTACCCTATTCCTCTCATTGCCGATCTCTTTGATCAATTGGGCCATGCACGATATTTTTCCAAGTTAGACCTTCGCTCGGGGTACTACCAAGTGCGCATTGCGGAAGGAGATGAGCCGAAGACCGCATGCATCACAAGGTATGGTTCTTATGAATTCTTGGTCATGCCATTTGGTCTAACTAATGCACCGGCAACCTTTTGCACCTTGATGAACAAGTTATTCCACCCCTACTTGGATCGGTTTGTGGTCGTCTACTTGGACGACATAGTGGTGTATAGCAAGACCATGCGGGAGCATGTGGAGCATTTGCGGGAAGTGCTTAAGGTTTTGAGGGAAAACCAATTATACATCAAGATGGAGAAATGCTCATTCGCTAAGTCGGAGGTGTCGTTCTTGGGGCACAAGATTAAGGACAGCAAGCTTATGATGGAAGAGTGCAAGGTGCATTCCATCCAAGAATGGGAACCACCCACCAAGGTACATGACTTAAGATCTTTTCTTGGGCTAGTTAACTATTATCGCCGTTTTATCAAGGGATACTCGGCGAGGGCTTCACCATTAACCGACCTTCTCAAGAAGAACAAGGCATGGGAATGGACAACAAAGTGTCAGGAAGCCTTTGAAGACTTGAAGAAGGCGATATGCGAGGAGCCCGTACTTAGCCTACCGGACCATGCCAAGCCATACGAGGTGCACACCGATGCTTCCGACTTTGCTATAGGCGGAGTACTCATGCAAGAAGGGCATCCAATTGCTTATGAGAGTCGGAAGCTTAATGACACGGAGCGGCGCTACACCGTGCAAGAGAAGGAGATGACTGCCATCATCCATTGCCTTCGAGTGTGGCGACATTACTTGCTTGGGACAAAGTTCGTGATCATGACCGACAACGTAGCAACAAGCTACTTCCAAACTCAAAAGAAGCTAAGTCCAAAGCAAGCAAGGTGGCAAGACTTCTTGGCGGAATTTGACTACACCATGGAGTACAAGCCCGGGAAGGCGAACGTGGTCGCGGATGCACTAAGCCGCAAGGCGGAATTTGCAAGCATTTCGCAAGTCACTAGCCCATTGCTAGGCAAGATCAAGGAGGGACTAAGGGTAGACCCTCAAGCACAAAGCCTCATCACCTTAGTAAAGGAAGGAAAAACCCGGAGGTTTTGGCTAGACGACGACCTTCTTTACACAAGAGGCCGCCGCATCTACGTACCGAAGTGGGGAAATTTGCGAAGGGAGCTCACAAAGGAATGCCATGATTCCAAATGGGCCGGCCACCCAGGTATGAAACGCACACTTGTCTTGTTAAAGTCCATGTATTATTGGCCTAGAATGCGAGACGGGGTCGAAGAGTATGTGAGGACATGTCTAGTTTGCCAACAAGACAAAGTAGTCCAGCAGCAGCCGGGGGGCTTGCTTGACCCCTTACCCATACCGGAGAGACCATGGGAGAGTGTCTCTATGGACTTCATCACTTGCCTGCCGAAGTCCGAAGGGTTTGGAAGCATCATTGTGGTGGTGGACAGATTTAGCAAGTATGCAACTTTCATTGCCGCATCTGCCGACTGCACAGCGGAGGAGACAGCAAGGCTATTCCTACGCAATGTAGTCAAGCTTTGGGGAGTTCCAAAGAACATTGTCAGCGACAGAGACCCGCGCTTCACGGGGAGATTTTGGACGGAGCTGTTCAAAATGTTGGGGTCAGACTTGAATTTTTCAACAAGCTTCCATCCACAAAGCGACGGTCAAACGGAGCGCGTCAATGCTCTCTTGGAGCTATACTTACGGCACTACGTGAGTGCCAATCAAAAGGATTGGGCCAAGCTTTTAGATGTGGCGCAGTTTTCCTACAACTTGCAGCAAAGTGAGGCCACCAACAAGAGTCCTTTTGAGATCGTTTTGGGATAGCAGCCTACTACCCCTCTATCCCTTGCCACTCACTATGAAGGGAAGAGCCCAGCCGCATTCAAGTTCGCCAAGACATGACATGAGCAAGCGGAGTTAGCTCGAGCGGCGTTGCACAAGGCTGCCAAGAGGATGAATAAGTGGGCGGACAAGAAGAGGAGGCATGTCGAGTTCAAGGAAGGCGACCTTGTACTTGTGAAACTCTTGCCGCAGCAGTTCAAGGCCTTTAGGAAGGTGCACAAAGGCTTGATCCGCAGGTACGAAGGGCCATTTGAAGTTATCAAGCGCATCGGCAAAGTTTCATACAAGCTCAACCTCCCGCCCAAGTTAAAGATACATCCGGTCTTCCACGTGAGTATGTTGAAGCCATACAATGAGGACGAGGAAGACCCGTCAAGGGGAATATCGCATCGGGCACCAACGGCGGTAATCACCAACTTCGACAAGGAAGTCGATGAAGTACTCGCAGATCGGGTCATTCGACGTCGAGGCGTACCAAGTTACAAAGAGTACCTCATCAAGTGGAGAGGTCTGCCCGATACGGAAGCAAGCTGGGAGTCCGAGGATACGCTTTGGCAGTTCAAGGACATGATCCAGCGATACAATGAGGCGCGATGAGGGCATCGCGAGATTTGGTGGGGGAGAATGTCACATCCCGCCAAAGTCAAGCCAAATTTTACCTTGAGCATTCTAGATGGATCCGGAATATGGCGGAACTCCTTGGAAGGTCATAGAAGATGGTGGATGTCTCAAGAAGCCTTGAGACATTTCCGGATTTCTCTAGAACCTTGGAGAGGCTAGTGGAACTAGACCACTCTAGAGTTCTCTAGAACACTCAAGGATTCTCTTAGAAGCATGTAGAGTTGTATAGACTTATGTAGAGTTCTCTAGAATTCTCTACAATGTACTTAGTCCTAGAAATATCTAGAACTTGTAAAGTAGGATGAGGAGGCCTATAAATAGCAAGGCACCCCTCTCATTTGAGGCATCAAGCAATCTAGCAAGCAAGCTATCAAGTAAACTTGTAAGTTCTCTTGTTCAATATAAGTTCTCTTTCGAAATATTCTCTTGCCTTTCAATTGTTCTAGCAGGGCGTTTGCACCAAACAGTCTAAACTAAACAATGGTTATTAGTTGCCTTTATAAAGATTAGATATGTTGGGATAATATCTCTCTACAAGCTTTGTATTAGTGTAGGGATGGTACATGTTGCTGATGGATGTTTGCTTTGGAAACAAATTTTGTCGCCCACCCCTACCGTGCCCACTCCATGCCCACCTCACAAATAAATTACAAGTGTCTTTTTAAATAACCATAATTATAAATTTGTTGAGAAAAAGGGGCATGATATGGGGGAGGGCGACAAATTTGCTTCCGTTTGGTTTCACTTCTTTTTTTATTCTACAATAGGAATTACATAAGTTAACATGTGTCTTTCTAACTGTGTTGGCATCTAGGCCATTCACTCATAGATGTCAACTGTAAGTGGCAGAATGCCGAAATCTGACTATGAGCACACATGTATTTTTTTTAATTACTAGGAAATCCATTTTCGTCCAATGGATGAGCTACTTATACTTGTGAACAACCATCTGATGGATGAGCTACTTATCAATGCCTTAGTTATCTGAAGTGTTCAGCTTCTCCATAACTTTTTATAAAAGTCAGTATCATGAGGCATATCCCTCTTATTTGGAGCTTTTGTTATTCTAGCAATTTGATCAGAAGGTTGAAATATTTATTTGGAGTGATGCTTGAATGAATTTAAACTCAAAATGTGCATTGGGGGTACTTACAGTGATGCTTTGAAGTTATTGCATAATGTTGGAACTGCGGTGTCTTACCTGTCATTATTTTTCTCAGTGGACCAGTGTTGGTTATGGTTTTGGAGAAGGAAAATGCTGTTGGTGATTGGCGTGCTATAATTGGCCCAACTGATGCGAGTGCAGCAAAGATTACTGATCCTCACAGGTCTGTTCTGTTTTTGCATGTTCACCTAAAATTTCTGAATCATACTTTCTTTCTTTCACAATGTTTGTAATTTGACTTCAGCTGCTATTATATATCATACTGATTAGTCCTTAATTTCCTTGTCTCTGCCATCAGCATCAGGGCAATGTGTGGGGTGACTTTAGAGAAGAACTGTGTACATGGGTCAGATTCTTTGCAGTCAGCTCAACGAGAGATTGCATTCTTCTTCGACGAGAAGTCTTCAGGTAAAATATATTTGCAATGGTGTTATTTTAGGATCTGTGCACATGTACAAAACAATTTTACAAGAAAAAAGGTTAGCCTTTCTTTTCTTTTTTCTTTTTTTTATTGGAGGGCTAGTGCGGCTACCCTCAAGCCTTCATTAATGAAGGTTAGCCTTTCTTGGCTGTAGGATTTAAGTGACAATCATTATTTTATTTCCTCATGCAAAAATATGTATCCTTGATTTCTTTGGAATGTGACTGAAGAAGCCTTAAATAAAAAGTTCATGCTGCTTATTTCTTTTGGCAGTTAGAGTAGTTACTGAACATGATGAACTGTAGCTGGTGAAAACTCAAAGCAGAACTCTAAACTTGACCTCGTTGAGAAGCCTCTTCAACATCTGCAGTTCTCCACTCCGTGTCTTAAGAGGAAAAACTGCTGTACCAATTCTTTGATTACAGTTTGGGGCATCTCTTGTGAAATGCCAGCCATCTAATGTATATTATTTCGGTTATAGATAGTCAATCAAGTGCAATCTTGCTTCCCATTTTCATTCTTTAGTTTGCTTCTGCCTTCCTTGAAAAGCAAGAAATCAGATACTTTGTTTTTCCATATCGTGGAATCAGTACCTCAGGTGGAACTGTGGAATTGTCAAAGCAGAGGAAAGTATAGGAGATGCATACGAAGATGTTGTTGATGACGCTGCACTGAAAGCTCATAATATGATTGATACTGAGAATCTTGCTACATCACTACTTTCATCCATTTGGTGAATCAGGACTGTTGGTAATGTACTACTGACCTACTGTATTGATTCCATAAAAAAAAAAAAACACTATTGTACTACTACAGTTTGAAATGGTCTTAATTTTCGAGAATACTTTGGGACCTTTATTGAATTCTCAAGATTATATCTAAAAATGATCTGCTTCCTGCTTCCTGCTTCCTGAATGTCAGGAGCGCATTACAGGTAGCGGTCCTAAGAGAATATGAAGTCCTCAGTCCCTGAAATCATGAATGAAAACCCTGCAGTTTTAGTTGTACCCTTTAATCTTGAAGTCAATGTTTTTCAGCTTAATCAGAAGGAAGCAATGGCTTATAACTTGGCTAAATTTGACTACTTGGCTACAGAAACAAATTTTGATTCCTAGCTTGATGGAAACACAAACGTTATAATTCAATGTTTACAAACTTGAGTAAAACAGATATTCTTATTTGTTGAATTAATCAAATCAACCCTAGTAATGGGAATTCATGTAAACTACAGGCAGACTAGACTGGACCAACAAGGTCCTAATTAGCAGCCAACAATGGTGGGTTTCTCTTCGTTTTCTACAGACAGAAGCCCCTAGCTTATACTTCTATGTCACTAAAGATATTCTATTATAGTTTCTGGGGTCTACAGGGACCTTAGTGCAAGACTAAACATTTGCTTTATGATCTCAATTGCAGAAACACATTCTTTATAAACTAATTGAAGATCCAATGAAATTAAGAGAGAGTCAAACAATGATGGCACTATTAGAACCCTTTGGACGATAGAGCTTCACATCAGACAAGATCTTAAACAAAGTATACTGCATTCCGAAAATGGAAAACTTTAGGTCCAGGTTGATAAATCAAGCAAAAATTGTAAACCCTAGACATCTAGTAGCTGCATATCTCACATGGCTTCGTCTTCGTTTTCCATTATAAAGTTGAATCTTGGAGGGAGTGATTTCTTTGAACTCTCTTTGCATATTATTGCATCTCGAGGAAATTTTCATATTCTAGACACCTTTTTTGGGCGGATGACAAGCGCAGTGACGGTGGAATCTCACTTGCATTCATCTGATTCAGATCAATTTTTGGGTGAGGAAAATACTAACTCACTCTGTTTATGTTAAGTAAATTCCGCATATGTATTATCACTGAAAGCATGCGTTTGATATATAGAGAAAATAGAACCTTATTCTTATGAATGCAAGGTGTTCGATAAAATATCTCAAAGAGGTAGTCAATTTCTCGAATATCAATTAAGGATTGATTCATGAATTCCATATTTCCATTGCATGCAGATGTATACAACCTTGAACAATCTAAACCTGTACATAAAGCATATTGCTTGGGATATGTTGGTTAAAATTAAATCTTCCTCTTTTTTCTATTGGATCAATCATGTACCTTTGTAAGTTTTCATTCATATAATAGCCCTTTCAGTACAGGCTGTGGTAATATATTATGGTTAACTGGTTAAGGTTAGGGATTAGCCACGCTAATTGTGTATCAAATAAAGTATGAACTAAGGTGTGGTTTAGATGTGTTAACCGTGTATCGAGTATATAAACCAAAGAACATCTTACACATAGCTCATTTAGTTCTTCAACATGTAGGGATTGATCGATATCACATATTGTAGGCTGCACATTATCAGATGTTGGGATTTGCTTAAGCTGGTCCATGTGAGAGTTGTTTCCACCAATCAAAGGGTTTATTTGCAGGGGCGGATCCGGGCTGGAGCCTATGCATGTTTTTTAAGCTAATTGTTTTTACTATATTAGTGCTATATATATAATTAGGTTTTTAGTATGCATTATTGACAAGATGGTCCTTTTCTTCTTAAATTATCAAAATCTTCAAGTATAACTCTTCTAATCTTCTTCCTTTTTATATATCGAATCTAATAGTGTAAGTATGAGTTATTGAGAGTTTCAATCTAATCAATTTGAGAAAATTTTGGTTGGAAATCTTAATTGATCCATGATTTTCAAAATATTATTATATTTTCATTGACGTCTATTTTTATTTTTAAATACTCATTGACGTCTATAGTTTAGATTGTTATATATTTGCACTAATAAAAAAAAGAATTGCATTGAATTTGGGTTAAAGGGCTTTGTGGTTGTATTTTAATGTGGCATCATGCAATCTGAGACTGACAAACACGAGACTCAAACCAAGTAAACAGTGTTTATGCTCATTTTAATTAGTTCTCCTGGTTGGTCTAAGATACTGTTTAGACTTCAATAATCCAATCAAGTGTAAAGAAAGATTCAAAGATGGTTCTTGAAACGAGCAATTGAATTAGTAATGTAGAAGTCAGCTGTGAACTAATAGGTTATAAAATTATAATTATGCAGAAATCAAAGAGATGGCTTCTGCTACTTGCTGAGCAAGTGTGATTGCTCAGTTTTGCTTTTCTGGCCGGAGTGTAGATGAATGGTATGAAACAATGGGTCATGATGGTTTGGTACAGGTCAACTCCCCCAATCTTTGGTACACGTGTTGGTCCGACAATAAACGATGGGAGTCATTTTGTCGTGACACGTCGCCTGCTATAAACTAATTCTCTTCCACTGTGTTGGTATACTCAAAGATGATGTTCATGGCTCCACTGAATTATATATGAGCTTTTAAGTGAAAAAATAAAATGAACTGTACCGCTTAATAGGTTTTAACCCTCTTTCACTGTGTCGACAATGCTGTAAAAAAAACTACACCTTTTTTTTCTCGATCATATAACAAACTTCATCTGATTTAAACTTATTTTAGACCGGGTGATTCAGTAGTAAAAATACGAACCGTAATATTTGTTCATACTTTTTGATCTTATAATTCATCACGTCGAATCATATTGCTTAATAAGTTTTTAAAAATTAAGATGTGACTCAAGCATTATCCATTCTTTCTGCTCATGTTTCAACATGATTTTCCAAATTTGATCATGTTTTCTGGACATCTAAAAGGTGTGGAGAGATGTTCAGCTCATGTTCCAATAAAATCTTTCCACATTCTTCATCTGGATCATTTTCCTGGTTACCTGTGCTGACTGTGGTAAAAATTTATGAATTAAATAAGTTTGAAATATGTCTCTTATTTGAAAAGACCAAATCGATCTTTCCCGTTCATGCTGCGGTTGCAAAATTCATATTGATCAAATTATACTATTGCTCAAACTTTTTCTTCTACATCGCTGTCTACGGGTGTAATGTTTACTAGAAATGTTACCCGCACATTGCTCCGGATTTGATAATCTTTTTAGGAGGAATGTATTATAATGTGGCCTCACAATGTGTTAGCAAAACATCAGAAAGAGACTAAAGAAGGTAAAAGTCCTAAAATAATCAAGAAGCATTCCTCTTCACGACATACTTGAAACTGATATAGCATTTAGTTCCATCACAGTCTAGTTCAATTTTCTAAGTTTCTTATAAGACAATTTTGATGACATACAGATCAAGAACATGAACTTATCTTTACATTCAGAAAAAGAATCCATCTTAAAATTTTGGTAATTGGGCGAACCCAATCACCCATTATCCCTCCAAATTCTTAGAAAAAAAAAAAAGAAGAACAACGCATCAGCCTTGTGACAATTTCTAGGAACAAATAAAATAACCTGGTATGAATCTTTTTCAATAAATTTGAAGTCACAAATCAATAGTCAAATGATACACAAATAGATAAAATCCAGTTGGAGCTACAACTCCACAAATCAATTACTCATTATCCAAAGCCAAAATAGGTATTTAAAGATCAAAAAGTTTAAGCAGAAGGATTCAATTCAGATCAAAGTGATGATTAGTCTTAATTAAAATCATACTGGCAAAAAGGCAGAAGAAAATACTCCAAAATTTTGGTCGCAAAAAATCTCAAGATTACAGATATATCGAAATATCTCTAAGAAAGACTCGAGATGCAGGAGTCATGAAAGCGATCAGACAACTCTGAAGGAAAGCAGCGAGATTGAGGGTTCTCCAACCAGAGAGAGAAACAAAAGAGCTAGAGAGCAAGAAAAAATAGCACAGTACAAGGTGGATGCGAGATTACACAACCAAACATTGAGGACAAAATCGTCCGTTCAATGTCATTAGTAAATAGTAATGCGCTATTCCCGAAACTCAACAAATATTAGATAGTAAATTGCTACTGAATCTACCAGAACTTAATCATGTTGATGCTGATAACACTTTGGTGGTTCTGGAATTATGGAGAAACAAATAGAGTTAGACACAATCACACAAACAATACAACGTATCTGCATACTAGATTACTAGCTAGCTAAATAGCGTACCATTTCTCTTGGTACTAATTGAACAGGGTCCATGAGATGTTATTTTTGGCTAAGTGATCCAATATGAAGTGAGAGCCTACGTAGCAACTGGCACTGGAAAAGTTTTGCGTGCCCTACAAAATGAAGGGCAGGTGAGATTATGAGCCAGCCAGTCCGGTCAGTGAGGAACACTCGCATGCGAAAAGTGAGGTATACTTATATTCATTCGAAGATTGATAGATGAAACATTTCATGCATGTTCGTCTGGACTTATATTCTCAGTTATATACATAAGTCTAAATACCTCATGCCGCCCATTCTTCCAGGTTACTCCATTCAGGCTTAAGACCAGACATATCTGCCATAATCTTATTTAGCTTATTATCATAAATTTATGAGCATACTGTTTCTGGTAAATGGTAGGGCTACTGGTATCGTCTGGCCATATAATGGTTCTTTTACTGATGACAAGATTCCTTCAGCTCTGTTTCTATTAGGCTCCGCGTGCACTTGTCAAGCATAAATATAATTGGGCTTGTTCCAAGCTCCATCTGTTGGGTGCTCCTATTCCTTCGGTTCATTTGCATTAACCTTATATCATTGGAACATATGCCCATTTTGGTCGATCCCTCTTGACGTTATATATGATGTTGATCTGCGCTGGTTGTTTAACAAAGTTCTAGAGATTTAGCTTCATGCCTCTATCCTTATCATGAATAGCTAATCTCGAGTAGAGTGATAGAACGTTAATTAAAACGTTTATAATAAATTTTGTAAAACATCATCGTTAGTATAGAATAAGCAGAGATCATTCAGTCCGGGGAATTAAGGGAACTCTAAACTTTTAGTGTTAACAAATAATGGGAGGTTTGAGATTGAATATTAACTACTAAAATAAAACTTAAATTACTATTTACATGATCGACTTCTCTTTAACAAACTTAAACAAAATTTACCATTACACCACATAATTACAAATTCGAACCTATCATGCATTCTAATTCGACCAATTACATATTTTTTAGACACCAATACAATTAGAGTCTTAAGAGATCATCTAATCATGTAAGATTTCATTTAATATTTAGATTGACTTAAGGCATAATCTAAATTTGAATGCAATCGAATTCAATAACACTTAGAGTAGAAATCAATAAGATTACATTTAAGCACCAAATCTTTGTTTGAAACATGTTTCATGTGTGGCGTCACCCACCATGGTTTCACATGTAAATTTTCAGAAATTTTTACCACTTTTAATCAACACAAACCAAACCTACTTAGGGCATGATTCGATTTGTGTCAATATGGTTGATGAATCTAGCACTCAAACACAATCTTAGAGACTGCATCCAAGTACTAAATTCATATGCACATATCTGAAAATTATCTAAAAGTGTGAGAAAGATCATTAGAACACAACAATAGAAATACAAACTTCAATAATTATAAAAACATAGATTCGACATAGTCTCAAAAACATATCAAATACAATCTGAAAATTTTAAAACAAATACAAAACCAATATTTCCACATAAACAACAACTTACAATCTTCATAGACAAAAGAATTGTAGATTAACACAAATAGACGAAGCCATGGAGATGAGTTGCGAGAATCACACGTTGTAGGAACCTAAGAGGTACGGCTGCAATAAGTGAAACTCGGTGGAGATGATGATGGTTTTGGGGTGGACGACTTGGCTAATTTGTGAGAGAAGTTTTATGGTGGTGTTTTGGTAGAATTTTGGCTCTTGAATGCTAATGAGAAGTGATATTATTTGAGAGATGAAGCCATGTATATATAGAGGAAAGAGAGAGGGTAGGCTTGGTTTGAACTTGACTCTTTCTTCTTATTATAATGTCATGCTTTAATCCCTTAAATCATGACATGATTTATTCCCTAAATCATGTCATGTTTTATTCCTTTAATGATCATCTTCTATTTAATTGTTGCACGACTTGACTCCATCTCTTTTTCTTTAATTATCTCTTCTATTTAATTGTTGCATGACTTGTTGATGATAGGACTCTATGTGCATGACTTCTCCTTGTTTTCCTCTAGTATTATCTCTTAAATCCAATATGAAAATAAGAAAATAAAATCACAAGTAAGAGATAATTAGTTTCGAAACCTAACATGGATTCCTAGTGTAAGAAGGACTCTCAAAATATTGCCAATGCGATCAAAACGTAGAAAGATGAAGACTCCTAATCCAACTAGGTTTCCTAGTTCTACAAGGATTCCTACTCAAACTAGAACTCTAGACCAATTATGCGTTTTTAACTCATGTAAGCATAAAAATGCATCTAACACCGCCCAAGACTCTTACTACGACTCAATGACTTAATAGTACAACAATAAGGGCTAACCAAAGTACAAATTGAGGTAAAAACATGTTAAGAATGTCGCACAAAATGCTCATATCATATAGATGCAGTGTTTTAATGAAATGTCGCAAAATCAAGAAAATATAGGCATGTGTTATCATGGCCGACCATGTGTCTAAATAGGCTTAAGGCGGAAAATATTTTGAGGCCCTAAAATAGATACTTAAGAAAATCCTAAACAAAAAAAGTCATCTACTACATATTAATAACTCACAAGTTTAAATTTCAATAAATTACAATTATTTTATGATGTCTTATATGTTTTAGAAAAAAACTTGTGAATTAATGATGGTAACTCATTAGACTTATATATAAACACACTAATTTATAAAAAGTTAGACTTTATTTTTATATTAATCTCGTGTTTATTTAGTGGGTAATACTAACTTTTCATTACTAAAAATGGTAATTAGTTAATTTAACTCTCATTTTCTTTCTTTTTTTTTTCTTTAATTGAGGCCTCTTAAAATGTAGAGCCCTATTTGAGTCTACTTGCGACCAGCAGTGTGTGTTATTATCTCATAAAATTCAGCCATACTGAAACTTTTTTGACTGCCAGTGCCAAACTCATTATGATAATATGAGGAGCAAGCAGTGGCAGATCCAAGATTGGATTATTGGGGATGCTTGAACTTAACAATAAAAAGATAATGGAGAATCTCGAAAGTGCAAAAAAAATTTACTAATTGAAATCAAAATCGATCTACCTAGTCAATGAATATAATGAGGCTTACTCTTCTAATGCTTATATACAAATAACGTAAGCTAACTAAATAAATATTCATATAGCACATCGTAATCCAGAATCATTTACAAAAGCTAGCATTTTAGTAGCGGTTCGAAAGGTTAAGAAATGACCAATGGAAACTGAATTAAAGATTGCAGTTGATCAATAAATCTTGAGAAAGATAAGAAGTGAATATAATTTAGATCTGGACTCGTAGATAGGACATTTCATGAAACCATGAAGTAATTTTTTTTTTCGATCGGTTTGATTTGGACTCAAATTTGTCATTTTAGTCTAATAGACACCTATATTAATTGAAAAATAATAATCATATATATCAGACAAAACGGTGTACATAGTCAAAATCTAACACAAATACACATTTGAATAAATAAGCAACGTACTAGCTAATAATTAACCTAACTGACATTCTATAATAAGAGATACTTGGCTGATGACACGCTATTAAGGAAGAAGAGTAAGGTTTGGAAGAGAAGCAAATGAGTAGCATTGGTTATTTCGGGGATGTTTGGCTATAGAGATTAGGGTAATCCTAGGAAAAAAAGATTTTAAAAACTAGATATTTTTTTCTTATCTTGAGCTTGGGGATGCTTGAGTTACCCTAAAAACAGGCTAGATCCGCCCCTCGGAGCAAGTATACGCAATGTGCCAAAAGGAAGCAAAAGAAAAAAAAAGAGAAGGAATTAAAACTGCAAGGGTTAATAAGAAGGGAGCTTATTCAAGCCAGTTTTATGGGGTTGCCTATAGGGTTAATAAGAACGAATGTATTTTCGGATTACATATTAAATCACAACTTGTCTCGGAACTAATAAGCTGTGTTAATGAAATGTACCACATCAAATGTATAGAGATTGATTTCCAGATTTCGTATGGATAAAATTGGGGACACGAGGGCTACCATGTACAGGAGATGTTCCAGAATTGGATCCGCAATATCAGATGAAATCATGTGTTATTTAACTACAAGTACGGAATGAATTATTTGGGGTGAGGTGAAAATTAAATTGTAAAAAGAATTAAGAGAGAATGTTTTGCTTTGCTAGTGGGGTATGGGTGCAATCAGTTGTATATATAAGGAGAGAAAAAGGAAAGAGAGGCTGGATACAAATATAGTAGGGCAGTTCCAGTGAGAAATAAGCCATGTTTAGGAACTTGAACCAATAGAAAAAGCCACTCTCTTATTTTCTCTCATTTCAGATCAGCTTGGCCATGAAATTCAGCAACTCTTTATCTTTAGTTTACTCCCAAAGCTCAGCTCTCATTGGCTTTTAAGATCTGCTCTTGAACACCTCAGTGTGCAAATAACTTCCTCCTCCATCACCACCACCTTTCTGCACCGAAATAGTGACTGACTCTCCGATTTTATCTCAGAAAATGAGGGTAACTCCCTCTCCATTTGATTCTATTGCATCAGTTTCTGTTGCTGTATTGCTCTATGTTAGCTTCTTCAGTTGAAGCATGCCTGACAATCTGACATGATTGGTACATGAAACGGTTTAGTGATGGTTTTGATTTTTATGGTTGCAGCTTTTCGGTTGGATGCAAGATAAGCTTAATGGGAAGCAGGGGAACAAGAAACCAAATACAGCTTCAACTAGTACCCGTAAGCATTGTCCTTTAAGTCTAATGGATGGAGCATCTGTGTTACTTTGATTTTCATATGCATCGTTTATGCTTCCATTTTAATTCCAAAAACCAGTACTACCTAATCTGAGTACGACTGCTTTTTTGAACTAGTGTAGTTCATCATTGTCAGGAGAATGAAGGAAAAGAAGCTTAAATCTTGTGCCTATTATTTTCTTTAACTGTAATGTTGAATGTTAAGTGCATAACAACAATTAAATCTATTTTGATGAGAGACTAGACGTCGTTATTTCGAATCCAATAACGTAGGATGATCAGATCCCAATTAAGTGCAGGTGCTTTTTCTTGACGAAGTGAATTCTAGGGATTACCAATTAAAGGTGCATTTTTCTGAGCTGCAAAGTAGATCACTAGATCTGTTGTCTGGAGAATACTTGGAAATGTTAGCAAAGTAGATCACTAGATCTGTTGTCTGGAGAACACTTGGAAATGTTGCAGCATGGCATATTTATCTTTTTTTTATTCTTCCTTGTATGAAACTTTGAATTAACCATATTAAAACACTTCCATGATCTTAATACATATCATGCTACCACTATATGTTCCATGTACTGTAAGTTGATTTTTTGATACATGATCGAGTTTGTGTTTAGTACCTGAGTCTCCTAGTTGTACGTTACTAATAATATATTTTTTTGTAGATCATGCAAAACCAGAGCCTCGTGAAGAATTCAGTGACTGGCCTCATAGTTTACTAGCAATCGGAACTTTTGGAAACAACAATTTGAAAGAGAGTGGTCAATATCAAAGCCAAAATGTTCAGGAAGAACCATCTTCATCAGACGAAATACTAGAAAATTTCACTCCTGAAGAAGTTGGTAAATTACATAAAGAGTTAATAAAACTCTTGACAAGGAAACCAGACATCGAGAAGGAAATTGCAGCTCTTCCATTGGACAGATTTCTAAATTGTCCATCAAGCTTGGAGGTTGATAGGAGAACAAGCAACGCGCTTTGCTCCGATTCAGATGAACACAAAGATGAAGACATTGAGAAAACCATCAGTGTTATACTAGGGAGATGCAAAGACATTTGTGCAGATAGTAACAAGAAAGCGATTGGAAAGAAATCAATTTCTTTTCTTCTCAAGAAGATGTTTGTTTGTAGAAGTGGGTTTGCACCAGCACCAAGCTTGAGAGATACATTTCAAGAATCAAGAATGGAGAAGGTATGAGCAATATCTGACACAAACCTTAAATCAATTGCCTCAATTATATATTATGCTTCAAATTGTCATTAATGTGATATTTGTTACAGTTTTTGAGGCTAATGCTTAACAAAAAGATCATCAATCCGCAAAGTTCTTCTCGAGCGTCATCAATGAAGAAATACCTGGAGGATACAAGACAAAATCCAAACAAGAAGGGAATTAATAATGAAGAAGATAAAAAGGAGAAAATCAATGATGGATGTAAATGGGTGAAGACTGACTCTGAATGTAAGTGCAATCTGAACTTTGTAATAACAGGATTGACTACAGTTCTAAATTGCTCAGATTACTGATGGGAGCTACCTGTTTTTGTTATTGCAGATATAGTCCTAGAAATTTGAGTCTCCTTCCATCTTTATTTGGCTACTTATTAGTTACGACAAGGTAAGAGAACTTGAACTTCACGGTAATCAGTTAATCTGCTAAAAATATGCACTTTAATCACAGGATTAACAGCTTGATCCCAACACTAATAAATACTAAACAATTTTGCAGCTTCAGAAATGTTCATGCCTCACATTTATGAACTCGCAAAGATATATTCAGATCAGGGGCAACAAATCATCAATAAGTTCATCCTCATTGGCTTCGGAGATATCATATCTATTTTGTTAACGGGTGGTTCCCGTTTCTTTTTTCATGGTTGCATCTGTTGAAACAGTACAACACATGTTATATATGGATTATCAAAGGACAGAGGATTTTCTGTAGTGATGTGTGCTGGCTAATTGAGCTAGACAATATCTACATTTTTCATCCTATTTCTACACAGTCCTCTCTGTGTCTTCTCTCTATCTATTTTTTTTTGGCTGAATTGCTCGCTTTGTAATATATTTTGAGGTGAATAAATAGTAGATTCACATGCATATGTATCATCTTCCAATCCGAATGGGAGAATGGGGCTGATATCAGAAATATGTTTGAAACAGTTGTAACATTTGCAGAGCAGATGACTTCACAGAAAATAGGAATAATAACCTCAGTTTGGTAGATATCATAGTACCACTTACCCTTCTACTTTTTTAACAAACTACTAATAAGTTGAAGTACCTCCATCTGTAAACTCTAAACCTTGAAGCTTCTCAAAGGTCTTTTCAACATCTTAGTTAAACTTTAGTAACTCCATTATCAACAAATATATGAGTCGGATTAAACTAACATCGTTGAAATCATGGATTCAAACCTTATTAAAGTATGTAAAGGTCGGTGAGATTAATGATTCTTGAGAAAATTAGATAAAAACTCATTATTGGAGCTTTCCTTTTAATTAAACCCACACCCATATTTTTCTTTAATCTACACCCAAAATAAATATATCATCATTCCTTTTAGGTTTTATTTTTATAATTATCATTTTATTGTTCTGATTTCACTTTTTTGTCCTTTGGATATAAAAGTAAAACACACCTCCTTAAATATAGTTAGACTAATTTTCAATTTAATTAACATATAACAGCTAACATAAACGTAAAAATTAGAGAAAATCTAAGACAAGGAAGAGTCAAAATATTATAATAGGGAAATATATAACTCTGTGTGATTCTGATTGTTCACTAAACTAAAACAATCAAATGCTTTGAAGTTGCCAAATTGGTGCTTAGTTTTGGTCATAAAAAAAAATTAAGATAAAGAACTAAACTACCTATACAATTTAAATCGAAACAATCCCACAAAATAACTTCTACTTAATATAACTGAAAGGTATGAACCAAAAAATAGAAGCAAAGTACTACTCAATATAATCAACAAAAATCTACATAAAGGATCCTACTAAACAGACTCAAAAGATGTTTACCTATAATAAAAGCAAAATTTAGTAACTACTCAACAGAACAAAACCTCCACCCACTTATACCTATCTAATAGAATCAAAAAACTTATTATACATTTATACCCAAACAACAAAAATAAAAGCTATCAATCCTACCACCTAGTGAGAAGAACAAAGTGAAAATTTACCTATTTAGTAGAATCACAAGTACTTATTGAATAGAAGGAAAAATGCGTGCATATCTAGCGCACAAGTTCCAATTGATTCGAATCAAACACACATACATATTGTCCAACTAAGTATAGAAACATCAAACTTACATATCGAATAGAACTCAGAAAAACATATCATCAACCGTGCCTCAATGAACAAATAGATATGTCACCACCCACTAACCCCTTATTTGCAATTCACTTATATTAGAAACTAAAACAACTGCATTGTATGATTAAAGTTGGAGCTATTGATATTGATAATCTTCTTCGATATGGATATCATGTTTTTAAAATATATATATATATAGAGATTGCATAACTTCATATTATCCGGGTATTGATTTCAGTTCCTTCAATCAAGGATGAGATTGAAATCAATACTAGATTCTCCAATTAAGTACATGTTAATGAAAAACAAATTTTGATTAGGATAGTGGCAAGTTTAGTAATTCTGAACAAGATTAGGTTTTTTTTGTTCAACCCAAATAATATATTTTTTCTTTTAAATTTAACCTAAATAATAGGTAATCCATAGTATTAAATGTGGGTTTACTTTAAAAAGGTGTACAATTTTGGGTGTATATTAAAATACCCCATGATTCTTTAAGAACAATATATAAATGTTGTCAAATAAAGAAAGTATCTAAGAATGAATAACAAATCAGTGAACTATAAGCACTTAATAGAACAAGGAAGGAAGTAGCTATGGACAACCTTCTCGTGAAGGTTGACGAGGATGACAAAACACTTGCTTCAGTGGAAGCTCCACCTAAATTTGAGCACCAACATTCATAAATCTCTCACTGGTGGATAAAGGTACTGGGATCATGCAGGATCCTTTTGATACTGTGGTGATATTGTCAAGTTCCATAAGGTCTGGATCATCATGAGTCGAGGCCTCAGAGGATACTGTGAAAAGTATTTTTAGGCTCTCAAAGTGGAATACTGTGGACTAGCGGGATCTAACTGCTCTCATATTGCGGCACTAGATATTGGCTCAATTCTTGCCGACCATGAGAGATTTATAATGTTTCCAAACTGGTAGGGCTTTCATCTCTTGTCTAAAATACCATTGTTTCAAACATAGATAAACATGAACAATGGAAAACCAGGACGAGCACGGCATATAATTAAGGGACTCACTCTTGGTACTTCTCCAGTTCTCCTAAGCTTTATGGCCAATGCACATGTGAGCCATGGTTGATCCATTTTGTTATTTTGAGTCGACAGACCGAAAACAAATAGGGTGCAACAAAGTGAACAAACTATAACAGATGAAATGCAGCTAAAGTGAAGGACGTATTGCTAAAGATAGAGACGAGGTGTGCTTTGGTGAAAAACCAAAGGCCCTCCCTATCCAGTGCGGCAGTGCTTATGAAACACATACACATGTGGTGCTTATTTCCTAAGAACTAAGAATACAAATAGTCATGCAATCAAATTAAAGACTGCACGAATTTGTCAAGCAATTCGTATGTGCATGTGAAAAGATGTCTTAGTGTGTTTGTCCTAGCCAGATCAATCATCAATCCATCATAATCAGATAGGCATACAAAACTCACAAAACCTGCTCACTATTACATATATGAGTGTGATATGACATGTACAGTTGTGGAAGATAATTTCATAATTTTGAAAATAAATTTTATATACACTCAATTACCCTCTTAATATACACTCATATTTTGTTTTTGACTCAAATCAGATATATAGATAAGTTAAACGACTAAAATAGACATACATTATTAGAAAATGTGTATTAAAAAGTTAGTAGAGTGTATCAAAAAATATTTCAATCATGTACACATTTACATTTCACATTCTATTTTAAAGAATATAAACTATTTTACTACGTCTCTCTCTGCCTAATATATAATCGGTGGTACGTCGCATGTTGGTAAAATATGGTAAGTTCGATAATAATGTGTTTATTAGTGATCGACTCAGATTTTTATATATAATAAATAGTAAAATGTAATTACAGGTCTATTGATAGGTGTGTTTAATATTATAAGTTTGGTGGTACGTCGCATTTGATAAGATGTCGTGAGCTCAACTCTAAACATAATATATATTTTTCTTTTTTGAGAAGGATCTCAATTTTGAGCTGTTAATCTGATATTGAAAAAAAATAAAAAGAAAAGAAAATGCTGACAGTTGCCAAACATGAAACAAATTCAAGTACTTGCAAGTTGCAACACACACACTTGGTCTTCTTCTTCTCCAATTCTTCTACATCTTACTCCACTTCCCTTCCACCATGTTACTCTGCAGACTTTAAACCTCCAATCCTTCCCTGTTAATCATTCTTCGTTTCTAACATTTCTTCTTGAGCGATTGGATCTGAGTCTTTCTTTTATCATCAATCCCATCAATCCGGAAGAGAAGCACCAATTCTTTGTTCTTACTCGGATTCTTGGTTTCACTGATCGGAAAAAGTTGGGTTTTATTGCTCAGTTCATTATACTCGGTGTATTTTTAGGGTTCTTGGTTTGGTTATAAGAGAGAAAACTGCTCTGCCAATGCAATTATCGATTGTTTTGGTTAATTTTTCGGTGAGTTTTGAAGAACCGAAAATTTTCAAGTCTTTTAAGCTAAGAAGAAGAAGAAGAAGCAATGTCTTGGGCTGGCCCAGAAGATGTTTACCTCTCTACCTCTCTTGCCAGCTATCTTGACAGTATGCTCTCTCACCCTCTTTTGATGATTCTGTATTTCTGGGGTTATGATTTTTTTTTTAATTCAAGATCATAGTTTTATTAGATTATATTACAAGGGTTTTGTTCTGAATGTAAAATGTGTTGTTCATAGGTTGGCATTTGAATATTTGTAGTTTTTTGTTAACTTTAGACTGATTACAGATGAATGGATTTGATTTGTTTCTCTGATTACAAATCTTCCATGTGTTATTGGCTGAAGTAGTTGCATGCTCTAGAATAGTTGTTTTGTTAATGAAATAGATTCTGGAGTATAGAAATATTGTATGATCTACTTAGGTTGACCTTTGAATTATGCGTTGTGGGCCAAGCAACTGCATTCTTACAGAAAAGTTTGTGTGAACTTATGTTATTATTTGTGCTGCAGAGAAACTTCTTGTGCTGCTCCGAGATGGTCGGAAGCTTTTAGGAATACTTCGATCTTTTGATCAATTTGGTGAGTTATCTCTTCTTTTGTTTGGGAACGTAATGTATGTTTACTGGAATGGAAATGATTATTATTTCTATTTTGCAGCCAATGCTGTTCTGGAGGGTGCGTGTGAGAGGGTCATTGTTGGTGAACTTTATTGTGACCTCCCTTTGGGACTTTATATAATCCGTGGGGAGAATGTCGTTCTAATTGGTGAACTGGTATGATAACTCCATTGTTGGTTTGGCATGTGAAAAGTTTATCTCAACATATCCGTACTCTTGTCTATGTTTATGATTTGTATTTGATGTTTATAGGACTCGGAGAGGGAGGAACTTCCACCGCATATGACACGTGTTTCACCTGCAGAAATTAAAAGGGTAAGGGTTACCTGTTGACATGAACTTTCTTACTTATTTTAATTTTGCCACATAAAACTGTCTGGAATTTCATTTCGCCAAGTTGCTGAGTTGTAGTTTGTGGATGTTGTTTTAGAGGATATACTATAGAGCTTCGGGCTTCTTGATTTTGAAAAGCTTGGTTTCATATTATTAGGTTAAAGCTTATTAGAATAATATTAACCAAATAAACTTAGTAGATATATGGTCCAACTTGAAGATGATCTATTATGTATCAGAAATTATGCACATTTACTGTCACTAACTGCAATTACCTCTGTTCAAAGAGCCTGCTGCGTTAATTCCTTAATTCCATATTCGTATGCGCAAAAACTAGAAATGCCAAAATGGGATATACGTATTTGTGTGTAAACACAGCTGTTTCCGTACTGTAAGATATCTTGGATGCCAGCCAAACAGATGTTACCCTTATTATTGGTTGTAGCTGTAAAACCTTGCAACCTACCTCATGTCCCTTGTTAATTGTTATTGATTATATTGATGATAATGGTTTCAACCTGGAAATTTACATAGCTTTCCTGGTATCATGCACAGTGCTATTCACTCGTGGTTTGTTTAATTTGAATTCCAGTCAGTTGTTTGACATACCATATGGTTACATTGATATCCTGTACTTATGAATATAGTTGTGAATTTGGGCAGGCACAGAAAGCAGAAAGAGAAGCTTCTGAGCTCAAAGGCACCATGAGAAAAAGAATGGAGTTTCTTGACATGGACTGAATGAATCTACGCGGTACCCAAGTCCATGGAGTTTATTGACTTGTCCATCCGCAAATATTATAGCGGTTGTGTTTTGCTCTCATCTTCCCCACATGGCTGTCTAGTGTTGTTAGATGGTAGATGTTTAAATCTTTGAAACTTAGAACTTTCACGAACAAATGTTCTAGTTCTGTGTATTATTTGTCCGAATGAAATATAAGTATCCAACTCTTTCTTTGCTTTAGAACTCCCAATTGTGCCCATTCCCGCTTTTTAGTGCCCATAAAAAAAACATCAATGCATTGATACAAAGGTGGTTAGGGCAGGGCACCCGGAATTTGTGAAATTCCGGGTTGGAACCATTTCACATGGTTCCCGTTAGGGATTAGTTCCATGTTTGAGGTATTACTTTCAGTTGTGGGGATATCCTGATGTCCGGTTTTGAGACTGGTCCCTTCGCTTCGGTATGCAAACGGTGTACCACCGTGGAGCATTGGGGGGTTGTCTCCGCTGTTTGCCTTCGGGCCTCATATAGGAAAAATGTCTTGGAACTGGAAAAAAAAATGGTTAGAGCAGTTGCAAAATGTTACTGTCCAGGCAATAGTCCTTTTCTTTTTCAGTGTTATATTTTTTGGTCAATTTTACAATAAATAATCACCGACGGCATTGAAATCGTGACAAAATCGTAGAAGCCAAAGCAAGTGAAACAAAAGCTATAGACACTTCGACCTTTCTTGTTTTAAAGATTGACCAATCATCCAACACATAATGCAATATCAAAACTTTCAAGGGCTTCAATCTCACTCACACACAAACACCTCTATACAAATGTGTCGCACCAGATTTTTAATCCCAGCCCAAAATTAAACATCAGTTCTGTAGCAGTCCTAAGATGAGAGATTTGACACTCTTATTAGGGACAAGACTAGCTGCAACAACAGATCAGATTGAGTGAGTTTAGTTAGTGACAGACCCAGAAGCTTCTTGTTCCTGTGTCTTTAGATTTGGGCTGAAATGTGGTACTCTGCTCTTGTTCTTTTGCTGCTGCTCTGCTTTTTGAGTGTGGAAGCCTCCATCCACCACTACGCCGGAGACAGATTCGTCTCGAAAGGCAACGCCTTTGTCGTCCACGGCGGCAGCGAGGGAATTTACTCTTCTGCCCCCGCCGACGATGCCGCCAATGACAACTCTTTCATCCGGTAATTACAGTCATTTCTCAACTCCAAAATCTCTGCTTTATATGGTTATTATTGTGGGTTTTACTTTTAGTAGCCTAAGATCTGCTGCCCAATTGTGGAAATTTGGACATAATTGTAAAGTTTAGAACTTTATGGAACTTGAATCTAATTGTTTCAATTATTGGAATGGTAACTTGAACCCTGTTTGTGAATTGTGATGAAACCAAGAGCATTGAACTTATTTGTTAGTAAAGTATTGAGCTTTGATAGGAAACTGAATGTGAGTCCATGTTAGTTCATGTTATCTGATTATGTATTGTGTGATTTGGGACCAGCTTTGATAAAGTTACATTTCGGAGAAGCAAAGAATCGGCTAATTTCAGCTCTTGGTCGGTTCATGCCATTGTTTTTGAGGTGGAAGATAGAGAGAACATTGGGGGCTCAGCATATGGAGGTCAAAGAGCAGTATGTTGCACCGGGGATCTTGCAAAGCTCGGTGTGTGTACTGAAGGCGATATCATTTACCGCCCGTCTACTGAGAACCCAGGTTGGCCTCAAGTGTTTGGCATTTCTTTTGACGTAGATGAGGAAGTTGCCACATTGCCATCCAAGTTCATACCGATTCGTAAGACTGGGATGTATAATTTGTATTTCATACATTGTGATTTGAAGTTGAAGGATTTGGTGGTTGAGGGGAATACTGTATGGAAAAACCCTACTGGGTACTTGCCTGGTCGAATGGCACCATTTATGCTTTTTTATGGGTTTATGTCCCTTGCATTTGTCATACTTGGGATCTTTTGGTTCTCGCAGTATGCAAGATTTTGGAGAGAAGTTCTTCCATTGCAGAATTGCATCACACTAGTGATAACACTAGGTATGCTTGAGATGGCTTTATGGTATTTCGAGTATGCTGAATTTAACGAGACTGGGGTCAGGCCAACTGGCATCACTGTATGGGCAATTTCATTTGGTGCAGTTAAACGAACAGTAGCGCGTTTAATACTTCTCATGGTTTCCATGGGCTATGGGGTTGTAAGGCCATCCCTTGGTGGGCTTACTTCAAAAGTGATTTCTCTTGGATTAACATTTTTCTTGGCAACTGAGGTTCTTGAGATAGTAGAAAATGTTGGTGCAGTTAGTGATCTTTCTGGAAAGGCAAGGTTGTTCTTGGTTCTTCCTGTGGCAATTTTGGATGCTTTCTTCATTCTTTGGATATTTACTTCTCTCTCTGCAACTTTAAATAAGCTTCAGGTACATTATTTTCATTTGGGGATATAATATCATTATATCTCATATATTTTCAATTTTAATATTGTGTTTGTATTACTAGTGCATGCTTATCCTTGTGAGTTTCATGCATGTGTTTGGGATCGGTGTACTGCCTCACTTCTCTCAGTAGATTTTGCATATAACAAATCTCTAGCTGATATATATTACTTGCTTTGTGACATGACAGGCTAGGCGGATGATGGTTAAAGTGGATATATACAGGAAGTTCACCAACGCTTTGGCAGTAACTGTTATAGTATCTGTGGGCTGGATATGCTATGAGGTAACCTAGAAAATTACATACATAAGAATATGCGAGTACTTGGGATTTGGTTGTGTAAAAGCATCCTCAGAATAACTTCTGTGCTATACTAAATAATAAAGATGTACTACATTTTGTGGAAGATCCTTATAGATATAATATCAGTGTCAAAAGCTCATCGTTTTTTTTTTGTTTCAAACGAAATCTTATAGATTTTTGTCAAAATCTCATTTCTGTCTTAAACATTAATTAGTGGATGAACTGGTCCTTCTCTTAAATTGTTCTTACTTTCTCCTTGCAGCTATACTACAAATCAAATGATGTTTACAATGAGCAGTGGCAGAATGCATGGATTGTCCCTGCCTTCTGGCAAGTTTTGTCATTCTCTCTCCTATGTGTAATCTGTGCTCTTTGGGCACCATCCCAGAATTCAACAAGGTAAAGCCTGGCTGCAATGGTTAAATATTTTCATCCTCTCTTTTACGGAGATTATTCTTTGAATGTTCTAAATCGGCATTTACATGTATGAAAACTCAATTCTTTCTTTTGGATGTTATTCATTTGCAACTTTCTTTGTGTTCTGTTTTTTTTTTTTTTCACAGATATGCTTACTCTGGAGATGCAAATGAAGAGTTTGACAGGGATGAAACTACTTTGACCCTTATAAAACCATCTCTACTGCCTTCTAAGGATGCCCATAGTACACCAGAAGCTAGAGTGATTCAAGCCAGCAATGGATCAACAAACGGTGATGAGGAAGAGGACAAGATAGAGTAAAGTTGTAGTAGTACATTTGGACTGTTTGGCATTTCTAGACGATCTTCTGCTCCCTCATTACACACGTAGCATTCAGAGGAGCAGTAAAAGTGACAGATAAAATCTGAGCTTATATCATTAGTTAGTTCTCTAATCAGAATTGTCTTGTTAATTCGATGATGATGATGCTTCGTACCCTTGTGTGTCTGTCTACCTGTTTATCAAATTGTTCACTTACAACTAGTGAAAGATGCAACAATGAGTATTTGCTGTGTTCTCTTGCTATTAGTTCCCATGAGACGGCTTGAGAAAACACTGACGACTTTGCCATGAATCCTATTCATTTAATGTGACTTTCAGTATATTATGTGGAAGTCTGCATGCTGCTTCTGTGAGAATATGAGGCTTCCTTGTATGATAACTGTGCGCACGAAGATTACATGGCAATGAGAAAATGACCAACCATAATAATAGTTCGGTCTTTTGCCATTTAAAAGATGGATCAACGATGCACGATCGCACTCTTCATTTTGTTTGTAGGCAGGTTTGATATAACTGATTGTATTGAGGAAATCGAGTTGAACTTTTCAGAGGATTAGTAGATTTAGTAGTTCCATATGAATATGCAATATTGGACGAAATTAATTACATCATTTTAACTTGACTTGCTTGAAAGCCTTTTGACATATATCAAAAAATTGTTAAGTGTCCAAGACCTATCATCTGCAAATCTAATAAGCTGAACCAATAGTGTAGCTAAAGTTTCTCTCATATGTAGAACTTGAGAGTTCGGTGACACAACTGTCTATCTAAAGGCCGTCTGATGTCCTTTCATTGTAGTAATATCTTTAGAGAAGAAAATGCAGTCACTGACATAATTGCTAATTTATGCCTCACTAACGACACTTTTGCCTGGTATGATAGTCCCTTACTCGTTAAGTTCTTACAAGTTGATTAATTGATATTTCCGTATTATCGGGTTTCATAGTAGGATGATATACTTTCTGTTTTTTTTTTCTTTAAGATTTTGTATTATTTCTCTTTTTCTCCCGCAAAGTTTTGGTCTAGTTCCCACTTGGTTTAAATTTTTTTTTTAATAAATAAAACTGAGCGTGGGGTTAGCCTCCTAATGGGTTCCAAAACTATTAAGAAAAAGAAGAAGCTAAAGTCAATCATTTTCTTTATATATAATGGATTAAATTTTATCTAGATAATCACTTCAAACTATAAGTACTTAACTAGAAATAGCGGAAAAATAATCAGGGTGACATTGTGAACATATTGATTTACGATTCTTATATAGCTTAAGCAGTCATATTTAATCCACCGAGGGGCACCTAGGCCACCCACTTCTTATTTACTCACAATGAGGTTAATTAACTCGAATGGATAACCAAACGTTTGCACTCTTTCCATCTATCTGGACTAGACGGGAGAAATTAACAACGTAGAAAATCTATAATGCATTGAAAACTTCTGCCATGTTTTCAACCATCAAATACACTTTAATGATCATGAAAAATTTGAACTCATCTTTAGTGTATAGTTAATGTACTCTTGCTTTGAATATCTAGATTGCTTATATCATTAACCGGAGAAACTCCTCCAGTTACAACCGTTCTTTGATTTCTTACATCGGCCTGAATAAAGTTGGAAGGACTTGAAAGAATTAAATGGACTTATATACAAATTACATGACTTGAGAATTAAGTAATTGATAAAATAATATTTAAGAAATTGGAGTTGAATTATGAATGTATTTCCAACAATATCTTGTAATCATATAAACAAGATATTCACTAAGAATCTAATTAGATTTCTGATGTGATTCTCATGTTCAATAAGGAAACAAACTATGATTCAATTAGGACTCTTTGATGGGAAAAACACTAATTGAATCACTATATATACATAACTTTATGGTCCTTGTGCTCACTACAAAAAAAGCATACAGTTTACGAGTGCTTGTTAAGAGAGTTATAGAAGAGCATTCTCAATGGCTATCTCTGTCAATGCTGCAAGTATATTTCTCTAATCCTGGTTTTATGTTCTAGTTGATTATAATGTGTTTGTATAGCTTGATAAATACAGCTTTAGTTTTTAAGACCTAAGAATTTGGTAGGTTGAAGAAAGAATATTTTCTCTCCTGGTATTACGAGTCTTGGTACCCCTTTTTGTAGAAATGACGCGTTCCATCACTTCCATGCTTTGAAGAAAGCCTTCATTTCATGCAATTAAAAATAATCCAACAAATTAGTTTCTACAAATTAACAAGACATCGTAAAGGGTATACGTAAGTAGAAAACGAAAAAAGAAAATACAGAATTACTTCATAGTTGTCTCTTTTGCAATCTCCAACTGCACCGTGCTCGAGTACATTATAAATGATCGATTTGATCATAACCAGATATTCTAAATTCTGAAGCAAGAATGCAAACTAGCAAACAGCTCATAAGTACACTACTCAAACCCTTGTTGACACCTTGTTGATGATGTCATGATGATAATTAATACATAATGCAACTCAAACCCTTGTTTATACATGAAAGGATTAGCATGAATGAATGTATCTAATAGGATTTAGGATCCCATTTAGCATTATTTGCAAAAATAAACGCGATATATTACCTGATATTGTCTTCATCATCAACATATCAATTACGCGATTTAGTTATGAGTTCTTATTTCTTTTCAATCAGCTGGGATATCTAATCAGCCTCATCAATTCTTAGCTTTCCATACCATCTACAGTATGTATTCTACTAACCAGTCCATATCATCTTAATTACTGAATTTCATTTTTATCTATAGGAATATTGTAGATATCTTAACTAAGTTTAGGGAAAGACGACTACGCACTCAAACGAAGGGTAAAAATTCCCGCAGGCAGTAGGATAAGGCTTAATCTAGTAATGAGGTTACTCATTCAACTGTAAGTTCGAACGGATTCTTAACTTGCATTGGACTAATGAACCAAGTTAGATCGTTCTTCTGTTAGCGAAGCATGGGCCATCTGACTCACCTCCCTTTCTTCTGGTGTGTTGTATCTCTTTCTCATCGATCTGTTTCAGTTTTTGCCTCTATGCTGGGCACTATCACTTAATTCAACCAGCTGACCGGTGAAACCCCAGGTTCCACGAGTCATCATTCCTCATCCTCTCACTAAGTTCTGTCATCTTTCAAAAATTAATGATTCGATCAGCGACTTCGTGTAGGTTATTTGCAAATAACCTAGCTTCTTCTTTTTGGCACTTTCGTTCTGCCATTCTTTTAAATCTCTTTTGCTAATTCCTCTGTAGATGCAAAACCAAGAGTTTTACAGGGACGATCAAACTTAGTTTAATCCTCACAAAAACATCTTCGCTTTCTTCTATATGGATCGATGTCCGTACCACATGAAAGCTAGAGACGTTAACAGGTAGTATTAGTAATGAGGAAGGGAAAATATGAGGCTTTGATTATGCACATGAGAATATGGGCAAATATTTTTTAGCGTGTCCAAATTCCAGCTAATCTGCTATTACACGAATATGTGGCTTTAATCGATCATACCACTTCACTTGAGAATACGTGAAGCTTTGTTTGCATGATTACTTGATTACTAGTTCAGATAAATTTAACTTGTCGAAGGCTACTATGACAATAATTCCATTTCTGTCATTAAAAAGAGATGGATGAGTAATGTTTTCGTAACAGCATTGTGTTTCCCTCATAATAAGGTTAATCTCAGATTTTAACTGTGGGTTCTACCATTGTCATATTGTTTCAGCTGATTTTGTTGATATGCTGTGTCTTCAAGTCTATTGTTTTCTATTTTATATAATTGCGTAGTTTGAACTGGAGCAGTGCCAAATTAAGAAGAAGAAGAAATATTTACAATTTTCGTTTCAAATCCATAACTGAAAAGAGAGGCATGACCACCTTGAAATGGTGCATTTTCAAAATAATGACAAACACATGGAGTAAAATGCATACTTAATAAGACATCGATAAGAAAGCACGAATTTCAGGTAGAAACTTTTTTTGGTTGAAATCTGACCGGCATAGTACGCATAGGCTAGAAGCCTGTACTTAAAAGCAAAGATGTTGATAAGACCAGCTAGAGAGGGGACATCGATATTTGTGGTAGTTGATGAGAAGTATTGAGAACTTGATCGACATTTCTTCTACATATAGTGGTGAAAATCAGATAAAGTAACAAGAGTTTCCATAATAGCATCTCTCTATTACCAGATAAAGTAACAACAGGGTCTGTAAATCACAATAGAAGACTGTATGTTGGGCATTGCTATATAGTCAAAGAGTTATGTAAGATTCCGATTTCCAAATTTGCCTTATCAAAGGTTAAATATTATGATGACAGTATACAAGTCCCCTGGAGCTATTACAAGAAACTGCTTCTTAATATTAAAATAAGTGAAACAAAGAGCACACACAAACCATGATTCCAATATGAACAAAATGAAGCAAAATCTAAGATGCGCTAGTAATAATAAATGGCATGCTTACAGCGTAGAAGCATTCGGGCTTGGATCCTTGGCCACTCCGCAGAGAGCTAGCACTGTCATCTTCATAAAGAATGTGATCGAGTACCTCCAAATCAACAGAACATTGAACTACATATGACTTTTAATGTAAATTCAAAGCTCAATGAAGCTCAGATATCAGATTGACCAGCCCCCTATCACCCAAACACTCCACAAAAAATTCAAAGAATGTATCCTATGCTTCTAAACTTGCAAAACTTACTTGCACTAATCACATTATCAATTTGATCTCCTCCTCAAATGCTGGGACACAGAGTATCCTTCAAAGAAATCCAGGACAGCAGTTTCCAAATCCTCGACCGAATACTTGATGTAGTTTTCTGGATGCTTCCCACTCTCTATATGGCTCCTGAACCGGCCTAGGAAGGACCTATAAGCAGGGATCAACTTCTCCGAGATAGATATTCGCAACTCCTCCCGAAGCTGGGAATCAGGCACCAACCAAGTAGCTTGCGTCCTATGCACCTCCTCGAAGATGGCATTAAAAGACTTGAACCTCTCTCTCAAAGCACTCTTTGAAACCCCAGAAGAGAAACTCCCACTCACATGTAACCCCTCATCTCGCAAACAATACAACACCTTCACCCAAGTAGCTCTCTGGTAACTAGTGGCTGCCTGCCGGAACTTCCCGGTCATCTTCCTCAAGTAATCATCCCCGATCATTTCCCTAAGTTCGGGGGACCCTTTGATCTTCTGAACAATGTAATGAACATTGTTCATCATAAACAAATGAGCAATGGAAGTATCCTTATAGTGCTTAGACTTGCCATCCAAATTAAATTGCAGAATCACAATGATCCAAATCAAATGCAAAGCCAGCGGCGTCTTCCCCTCCAACTCAGCAAACTCCATATCCGGCGTGGTGGGGTCGCCGGAGTACCGTGACCCGGTGGAGGGTTTCGACACAATAAGCTCATTCAAAGTCTGCTTATAATCCGAAATCAAAGCTATATAATTCATCACATACCGAGTCAGTGGGTGAACTGTACCACCCGGTACCGGCACCCTCGACGGCTCACGAAGCACGGCGTTTTCGAACTCCGACAGTATCCCCCTCGCCGCCTCCGCCAGCCTCGACAATATCTCCGCCGCCTGAATCCTAATCGACTCCGAAGACTTGGACTCGAAAACAGAGTCAATGTCGGGAATCAAGTCAAGCAGGGCGTCGTGCAAGTCAAGAATCTTGAAGAGCTTCTCCGGCGAGCGGCGGCTGATGCTGATGGCCTCGGCGAAGTTGAAGAGCTGAATGGCGGGGCCCTTGACGGTCTCCATGAAGCAGGCGTCGTCGATGGCGGTGCCGATGCCCTGGAAGATTTCCTCGCACAGCTTCTTCTCGCTGGCGAAGACGATCCTGATGCAGGCCTTGGCGGCGCGTATCCACCGCCGGATCTTGGCCTCGAGCTCCTCCCACTGCAGCCGCTGCACGTCGCCGATGCTCAGCTTTTCAATCTTCAGCCGCCGGAAGCTCGAGTCCACCGCCGACTTCCTCACGCTGCCGTAGACCTGGATGCACTCCCTCAGGTACCCGGCGGCGATCATCCGCTCGGCGATGTTGCGAAGGTCGACGACGGCGTCGGAGGGGATGAGATCGAGCTCGCGGATGCTGCTGGTGGAGCGGTAGCTGGAGGTGTTGGACGAATCGCCGCGGCGGAGGAGCTCCTCCGCCGACGCCATGGGAGTGGAGGAGCCGTCGTCGGCGGCGGAGAAGTCGTCGACGTCGAACTCGGCGCTGTGGTCGTTGTTGGAGGAGGAGGGATCGGCGGCGGTGAGGGAGTCGGGCTCGATGGGGGCGGTGTGGTTGAGGAGGATGTTGCGGAACTCGTCTTCGAGTCTGGCCATGGCGATCTGGATGGCGGAGGAGAGCTTGCCCTGGGCGTCCTCGGCGAGGGAGGCGGAGGACATGGAGCGTTGGATTTCATCGACGGCGTGCAAGTAGCGATCGACCTCGTCGCGGTGGCCTTCGAATATCATGCGGTCGCGGGCGTCCTCGGAGGCGGTGGAGTCCCAGCGGAGAATGATCCTCTCCGGCGGGGAGGACGGAGATGAGGGCTCCATCGGAGGAGGAGGCTGAGCTGAGCTTAAGCTAGAGGGCTTGACTTTTGGTTTTGGTGGGGGTGGTGATTGATATACGAGAAGAATTGGAATTTGAGGGGAAAAAGAAATAAAGATTAGTCGTCAAAGGCAGGAGCTGGGCTTCACTCTTCGGGGATTACTTTTCTTTGTTTTGTTTTTATTTGTTTTTGATTTCGGTTCTGGGGGTTGCGGCGGTTATAGAGGACTGCTAGAAATCAGGAGGAAAAATGGGGGGAGGAGTTGCTGTTGACTTTTAGTCAAAGCTTCAGATGAGATACGTACGGTTAAAAGAACAACGACGTACGCTGCAGCAGTTGAAGCCCACAAGTGGAGTAGGAATATGTTGATTAATTACTTATTGGATGACAACGAAAATTACCTCAACTTCTAGTTTTACTTTTATGCTCTTTTTAGGAATAATTCCATGTTTTGACATCTGTGTGTGAAATGACTGTATTAAACTATTAATATAATTTTTTACCGACAATACTTTATACATGACAAGCGATAAATTGTACATGTCAAGCGATAAATTATTCAAGTATGTAAGATTTTTAGTATGATTCGAGTCTATATTCGTTGTGCAAGTACTGAGCCATAGGACGTTACAATGCCGTATATTATATATCGATTCTTCTTGTGCACTATGTAGAGCAGATTTGTGAGATCTAAACCACATTTGTAATGGTACTGGGGGGGTTCGTTATCAACAGACAATGAAATGGTTACCATATCCTTACTGGTGTCAGTTGACTCGGAATCACAAATGTGCCTATACTCCTAAAGACGGTCTTATTCATAGTCGCCATATATAGCAACATCACCAAAATTCAAGTGGAATGGGACTCCTTGCTAATCATATCAAGGCACTGGCGGCTCATGTACTTGATTTCCAATGTGTGCTAAAGTTTAGTTAATTGCCGATCTAGTCTATTTCTTAACAGATATACTTATTATCAAAGAACCAACTGATTTGAAGTTTAGAATAGACTGCTGTGAGCTATTAACGTGGCACTAGAGTAGTTTGCTTGTACAGTTGTACTATTCTTTATCACGAACCTAGCTATATGCTCGAGTAAGTAAAACCTATATATAAGACTTTTGGTTCTTGTTTGTTTGGTAACGCCAACACGACAATGTTATGATAAGACGTTGATATGGAGAAAATGAGGTTATATTATACTTAAACATAAGACGAAAATGAGTGAAGGATTGGTGAATGAATCATATTTTCTTCAAGACTTAATTGAGTTTGAATGTTGACCATTCATTCAAAGTTTTGAAAACGAATCATGAATTAATTTTATCCTCTTTCGCGACCTGCCGAACTTATAGACTCGTCCTTGTACGTCTTTCCTACCTTAATATCTCAAGTTCTCAACAGGTTACCACAAAATCACAAATAAAAACATGCCTTTGAACTTCATAAGAAAAACCAGAATTCAGAGAATCAATTGAACGCCCCCATTTTAATAAGATGATAGCGATTTTAAATTAATACGTGCAAGGAAGGATTTACAAATTACAATAAGCAGGACTATATGAAAGAAGATAACGAATCAGAAATTTTTCTATCGGTTCTCTTTTATGTACTTATAGAAGAAACTCAAATGTGAGAAAGATCTACTAAAATTAAGTGGATCTTTCAATTTCTTTGTGTAGTATAAGTGTGTAACTGTGTTAGAAATATTTTACCCAAGGAATAAGATTATTGATTTCTTCAAGAGCTTATTCCATTATGCATCACAAGTTCGCAACAGGTTAACCCTAGTTAATCTTATGATACCATATCACTGCCTCCAAACGAAGTAAGCTCAATCTAAAAATACCAAGATTGAATAATTAAGAATATGCACTTTCATGCATCAGTATGCAAGTGATGCAACGTCTCCAGATCGCCTGGCCCTCATTTGCCATCTATAGAAGCAGCCCTTGTTTCGGCCAGATGATCGCAACATCACATGTAATACTAATATATAACTAGGTTTCTTAATCAACTATTGGTTTCTACGAATTGAATATATAGTACTAGACAAAGTCTTTGCAAGCAGTATAGTACTAATTCAGCATACAGTTGTACGTAGTTACGTACGATTTTCTCGTCCCTCCCTTTCTTCCAACCAGAGTCGCTTTTCTTCCCAATCCATAGTCTCTGGCTCTCTGCATGCACATCGTAATGCTAGCCCTCTGTTCTGGATTCGCTTGCTCCCCGGAGAATGTGGTCTCTTCTCCCTCGAGTTATAACTTATAAGCATAGATTATTCACAGGCATTGTTTGCCTTGCATATAGCCGGACTTGACGGTAAGCCCGGCAAGTACGTGAAGCGGAGGCTGTTGTGGTGCTGCTTGTACGTAATAATTTTTTGACCGTATCAAGTTCTTCAAATGCAATTGTCTCTATAAACCTTATTTTTCAAAGAAATTTAAGCCCAATTCCCCAATTATTATTCTAGCTAGAAATATGTTGACGTATATATGATTCATTGTGATTATATATCATATGTGCCAGCGAAGGACGAGCATGATTTGCTGGGGTGGCCTAGATTAATTAAATTCTCTCCATAGCTAATGTATACGTTATCAGAAAGAAAAAAAACTTCATATGTGATCATCATCGTGTTTTATTGGCCACATTAACCAAAAATTAAACAAATCATCAAGAATCAAGCCGATGATCGAAGTTAATGTAGTCAACTAATCTATTGCCAAAATAGGCCGACATTCACGTGCATGCATGCTTGCACGTACGCACAAATTCATCTTAACAGCAATGAATTAGTATTTTAGTTAATTAGGCTGTAACAATCTAGATCAAACTAATATGAAAGCATATTCCTTGCAGTATTGTCTTTTCAACATAGAATATAAAGCAGAGTATGGTATATGACATTGATTGGTGGCTCATGGCCTAAGAAGCATGGACATGCCACCATCACGGACACACGAACTTATTTTCGGACATTAATCAGACACACGAACTATGTAATGGACATGCGTGTGTCTTCCATAGACACATAATAACTAAGACACATTCTCTCTATGCAGAACCAAACGATGGAGCCGTAGCGGAAGCCGGCGCCAGTGTTGGGGTCGAGGGGACAGTGGGGGTTGAGGGTGAGGGGGCTTTAGGGGGTTGACGGAGATGGTGGAGTTGAAGGAGAGCTTGGAGGGGATTTTGACTTTGGTGGGTTGGCGGCGGTGATGGCAGAGAGGGAGAGGTGGGAGAGGAAGAAGGCTTGGTTGGGTGGAGTTGTATCCCCGAATATCCTACACCTCCCTAAATCAAATAAAAAAAATTGAAATCAAAAGCCAAAAATATTAGAAGAAAATAAAAATAAAAAACTTGAGGAACCCAAAAGAAAAATCCATCTCTAAAAGACTGTGAACAGAGATTAGAGGCGCGACTCTTGATTAAAGAGAGCAAAATCAAGAGAGAAGATGAAAATGAATGAGAGAAACCGAGTGATTTAGTGTAAGGTTAAGAGTTAAGACTCTACTGTGATAAGGTCTAGTCAGAACCAATAATTCTATGCCAAATCAAACATTGCCACTTCCCTACGTATTAAGAAGCTAAGAAATATCAGAATAATTATTCATACACATATAATTTTATTCTCTTAATTAAGCATATATATTTTAAAATTATATATTTAATTGACGTGTTTGTATTCAATAAAATTTCACATACCGTGTGTGCGTATTAAATTGTATCAAATACAGATAGCTCATTGCTATAGCTATAGCCCAGAGGCTACAATCAAGAACAATCTAGAAGTCTAGAACTATTTGTATAGTTGCACGAACGAGTGTTTCAAGCTGTGTGTTCTTTCGTTGCTCGGTCTTTGTCTCTATAGCAGAGGCATGTTTTGAGGTTCCACTGCTTTTTGTCTGCAGATTCATTTCTGTTGATTAAGCAATTGACAATGATCATTAGAGCTAGCTACCTAGGTCGACAAAACTGAAATCGATCATGCAATACATCAAATTAAGGTGTGAATTTGATTAAATATAGATAATAATCAAATAGTGGGCAGACAATTAAGCTAATCAAATAAGCAACAAACTAATAAAGAGTCCAAATGATCGATAGGAAGTACATCTAATTGGACTGAATTATATAGTATTTAAAAACATTTCCAACAGCTTCTCCATATTTTTCTAAAATAAAGAAACAAATTTTAAAATCTCTAAAAAAAATTATGCTCCAACTCCAACAATATATTTATTTTACTTTTTTTTTATAAAATACAATAATTAAATATATATTTTCTTATTTATTATAACTATCAATGTTCTAAAACTCGGTCAACTCGGCCGAGTACTCGGCGAGGACTCGGTACTCGGCTGGTTACTGAGGCAATTTTGACCAACTCAGTGCCTCAACTCGGCGGGAAGAAAATCGGCCAAGTACTCGGTCAAACTCGGCCAACTCGAGTCCAAATCGGTCAAATCAGTCAGAAAAAAAAAACAAGATTTTAGGGTTGTTTCGGATCTTCCTAGTGAAAGGGTTGGAGAGGAATCAGGAGTGGATGATGGCTTAGAGCCTAGGAGAGGTCTTAGAATCCAATAAATTAGGGAACTTGATGAGGATGATTTTATATCCGATGATGAAGAGGAAATAGATGATTTGAGTTTTGATTTTGAGTCGGATTCGGAGGGAGTACAAGATGGATATGGAGAATTTGAGGCATAGTTACATATGCTTGGGATTGTTTGCAAGAATTGAATTTGGTTTGCTTTTATTACTTATGTTATTGTAATGGACTAATGGTTGTTTTTATTTTTTAGACATTATTATCTCTTAAATATTGTAATATTTTATGAACTATTTTTTTATTATTGTGGACATTATATATTAGATTATATATTTTAAAAATAATATAAAAAAACCAGAAACTAGAATATGAGTACTCCTCTACTCGCTACTCACCGGCCGGCCGACTGACTACCGAGTAGCGAGTTTTAGAACCTTGATAACTATAAAATATTTCATAATTCAATATTGATGACTTGTTACATATTTTTTTAGTAGTTGTAATCTAAGTTTGAGTTGTTGGAGAAAGTGTAAGCATTTAATATTTGATTATGTAAATTTGCCAAATTCTGTAAATTTGGAGAATCAATTTTTCTCTTTCATCTATTTTCCTATTTTGAAGAATATGATGGTGAAACTGTTGGAGTGAAAAGTATTTTTTGTTTTCTCCAAATTCTCATTTTTCTTTCCACAATGCATAATCTATCGAAGATGTTTTAATTGGAAATATGTGTGGGCAACATGGCCACACACATTTGATTACAGTATTGAGTAATAATGATCCATCGATAAAGTTAGCAACACTCAATTTTTTCTATATGCACCTCCAATTTCTTAAAATTGAATATAATTAAGAATCTGATAGAAGCATTTCATGCTATGAATACATTGTTTAATTCCTCATCTTTTCTATGCTATTCTCTTAAACATTATCATTTTGACTCACTCTTATTATTTTAGGTGTTTTCGGAAGCAAGGGAGAGGATTAGGGAGAAAAGATGCATGTCAAATTACAAAATATGTCTGTGCAGGACAGTTCACAATGTGGAAAATTATGAATCAAATATCGATGGAAAATATTATGAGTTAGTCCTTCCAGAGCCGTTAGAATCGCATCAATATCATTTTCCTACATGGATGTGTGATTGAGTGATCGAAGGTCAGTCTAGCCGGGAATCACTTATGGACTAAAAGATTTATTTCAAGGCATGAACCACTTGAAACAGCCAATTGACGACATTTGAAGTATAATTCTGATTTATTGAAAATTATGGAGTTAATTTATAAGGCATGCAAGAGAAATCATATAAGGAAACAAAAAAAGACAACTCTAGTTTGAGAATGAACTTTGTAACTCAATAAAAAAGGGGACTTCTTCTTGGTGTGGCTCTCTCTCTCTCTCTTTGAAACAGTAACCTCTATGTTTTTATGTAGCTAAATTCTCTATGTTTTTATGTAGCTAAATTCTTTACGTAGGGGCAAGGTTAAAACCCCCGAATATGTGATAAACATGATTTGATTATTAATTTTGTTATTTCTATGAACTTGTGAGTAAACTAGCTAGAATTAGGTTGATTGATGTCCTATACTGTTCTTTTATATTTCCCTTGGCCTAGGTTTTGTTATTCATTCATCAATTACAAAGTTGATTATATATAACAGAAGTAGAGAGTGTAATTCGATCCATCTGGTTCAATGTGTTAGCTTTGGTAAATGTCACTTAAGGCACAAATGATCATAAACTATATAGTAGCTTATAGTTTTTAATGGGACACTGTTGATCTGGGGCCAGTTTTTTGTTTCATGCTCTGACAAATTGGCAATGTTGTGTGTCAGATTACGAGACCCTAAGTATTATATATATATATATATATAATTTGTTTTTTGAAAAGGGACCCTAAATATATTTAGGCTTCTATAATAATAATCCACATTTCATTATCTCCAGCTGTAATGACGTTTAATATTGTTTACGTTTTTGTTGTTTACCAGCTGTATGGTCTCTAAACTAGAGAAGGGTTGACCCGAATCGTATAAAGAACAACAAACTAATAGCATTTCTCATTCTGGGTATAATGTTAACAAAAACCATATGCATCCGATTCGATCGAACTGGAGAAATCTCTCTCTCTCTCTCTCTCTCCAAGTAGAAGCCAGATTTGCTAGCACACTGCACACAGGTTTCTAAGGATGGGGCGTTATTCACCTGAAATATGTAGTCCGGAAATCCAATTCAATTTGATCGAGTTCTTCTTTTCAAGTTGTTCCACCCACCAAAAACTGAGGCCAGAACTTCTACACCGCACAAAAGTGTAATTTCTCAAAGGAAAAAACTTGCGTACAAACTAGTATGCACGTTGTGTCTAAACTCTCATTTATTTATACATTTTGGAAATATAAATACATGATTTTAACCGTTTAAAAATTTAGTTTATTACTAAAGATCATTTCTGTAAAAGATCAACATAAACAAAAATCGTCTTCATAGTCGATTGCATCAAATAAATTGACGGTTGATCACGAGACTACTAACTTTCACCATAACCGTTCATTTGTTTAATGCAATCGACAAAGCAAACAATTTTTGTTTATGTTGATCTTTTACATAAATGATCTTTAGTAATAAACTAAACTTTTGAACGGTTAAAATCATGTTTTATATTCCCAAAATGTGCAAATAAATGAGAGTTTGGATGCACGCGTACATAATAGTTTGAAAGCAAGTTTTTTCCTTTCTCAAATGGTTAGCACATGACAAATGTACGTACAATAAGACGATTTATTATTTTATACATGGATGCAAAGCCAAATCTTAATTAGGGTTCATCATGAACTCACATACAAATCCGTCGTAGACTCGTAGTGACTAGTGATAATGTTGCTTTCTAAACTTCACAACAATGTTTAGAAAGTTTCAATTTTCAACATGCAAAGCCAAATATAGTTAACTTTGTACCATAACGTTCTTAACGATCTGAAACACCATTTTTTTAGAATAATTGAATTAGAAGACATTATTCATCTTATATAAAAAAAGACAATTTATTCAAAAACGATATGAAACCTTAATTAGGTGAAACTTGTAAACATAGATTGAACGAAGGTCTAATCTTTTTTTTTTCTTGTAGAAACATGTTAAATTCTCTTCTTGTTAACAACTTGTAGAAATTGAACATAATGACTAATCGTCTAATCCAAGTCCAGTTTGGTTGTTAGAAGACTGTCATTTAGTAGGTAATTTCCGGATAAAAGTCATCATTTTGGGTCTCAACTTTATCAAAAGCTTGAAAACACAGTATATACAATATTACAAAAATAGTGATACACAACAGTGAATTCTAGTTGTCTGATGGCCAACAAAATCATTGTATGTTCAGCTCTTGTGTGATTGAAAATAGCATATCGATTACACAATTGTGGATCACCGTTGTGTGATGCTCGGCAGCTTCTCCGCAGCTCCTCGACAGCTCCTCTATCATACAACAAACGTGTTTTGCGACATATTGAGTTTATTGTATCTTTGTAAATCAGACAACGAACTATAAACCTGAGTTTCATTGTGTGTTTGGAACTTGTACAACAAAGGTTTTAATAGAATTTGTTGTGTGAAGAGAGACATCGGCAAGATGGTCGAAAGAGGCGCTCGGCAGACAACTGATACTATGTAAACTTAAGACAGTTTCATTGTGTGTTTGGAAATCACACAACTAAATTAAAGTTGCAAGTTTTCGAGTCTGTTGTATGTTTTTCATTATACAACAAAACTAGTTTCCACATTTGTTGTGTGGTTGCCCTTTAGCAACCGACTATTAATTGAAATGGGTTGTGTGCCTTTTTACCCCACAACTAAAAAAATTTTGTAACCTTCTTTATTAGTCGTGTGAACTTATTCAAGACAACAAAGTGCTTTGAATATATTGTTGTGAGTTGTTGTTCATATGGTAAATTATGAAAACCAATTCAATAGTTGTGATGAATGATTCAAATTTGATTAAAAGATCCAAAATGCATGACACATTATTCCAGTATCCATGATTGGTCCCCCGCTCCCGCTGAAAAAGCATTCAAGATGATGGATGTTTTGAGCTGAGTTTCATGTGACTAGCAAGTGGAGTAGCAACTGGTTTTGCTTTCTCCATGTGGAAACGCTCTAGTACCTTCTCAATGTACTTTTCTTGTAATAACCACAATTTCTTGTTCCCACGATCACATGCAATCTCCATGCCCAAAATCTGCTTGGCTGGTCCCAAATCCTTCATATCAAAGGACTTTGATAAATCTGCCTTTAACTGCTGAATCATAGCAGTATCTTTGCCAACAATTAACATATCATCTACATAAAGTAGTAAGATGATAAAATTACCTCAATCGGGTTGTTGAATATAAACACACGGATCTGCTGACGTTCTTTTGCACCCATGACTCACCAGGAAAGAGTCAAACTTCTTATACCATTGTCTTGGTGCTTGCTTCAATCCGTACATGCTTTTCTTCAACTTGCAAACCATATGCTCCTTTCCATTGACTTCGAAGCCTTCTGGTTGCTTCATATATATTTCTTCATCTAAATCACCATGAAGAAATGCAGTCTTCACGTCCATCTGCTCCACCTCTAGATCCATGCTCGCAGCCATGCCCAAAATGACTCTAATCGAAGTCATCTTGACAACAGGTGAGAAAATCTCATCAAAATCAATTCCTTCTTTCTGGCTGAATCCTTTGACAACTAAGCGAGCCTTGCACTTTGTCAGTTTCTCATTCTCATCTCGCTTTAACTTGAACACCCACTTGTTCTTGAGTGCTTTTCGGCCTTTAGGAAGCTTCACCAACTCATAGGTGTCGTTCTTTAGTAAAGACTCCATCTCAGACTCCATGGCTAGCCTCCATTTGTCATGGTCTTGATGAATTTTTGCTTCCCTGTAACTTTTAGGCTCTCTGTCATTGGTCAAAAGGATGTAATTTGCATAAGGATCATCTCCATCATTAGTCACCAAAATATATTGAGATGATGGATACTTGGTGGATGGAATTTGCCTCCTGGTGCTTCTACGAACAGCTACTTGATTATTCACATGTTGCTCCCCCTGATCAAACTCCCCTTCATCTTCGACTTCAGCATCTCCCATGTCAGGTACATTTTCAACTCTATCACCTTGCAGCCCAACGTTGTATTCCTGCTGCAATGGTGAATCATAAATGCGACTATCAGTTGTTGGATTTGGTAGTACCTCTTTGTTGAAATCTGTAATAGATTGGTCTTCATGAAACACCACATCTCTGCTTCTTATGAATTTCTTAGTCTTTGGATTCCACAACCGGTAGCCAAACTCTTCTTCACCATAGCCGACAAATATGCATGGTGTTGCCTTGTCATCCAGCTTTTTCCTCTGCTCCTTGGATACAAGTGTGAATGCTTTACATCCAAATACTCTCAAATGTGAGTATGAGGCATCTCACCCGGTCTAGACTTCATTTGGAGTCTTAAATTCCAAAGGTACACACGATGCTCTGTTGATTAGGTAGCACGCAATCTTCACAACTTCTCCCCAAAATTCTTTTGATAATTTTGCCATCTTCAATATGCATCTGACTTTCTTCATAATAGTACGGTTCATCCACTCTGCTACGCCATTATGTTGAGGGGTGCCAGGAACTATCTTCTCATGTCTGATGTCATGCTTTGCACAATAATCTCTAAATTCATGCGCTATGTACTCTCCGCCATTATCACTACGAAGGCACTTCAGTTTTCTTCCAGTCTCCCTTTCCACCATAGTGTGGAAAATTATAAATGTCTAGAACACCTGGTCTTTGGATTTCAACAAATAAACCCAAACCTTTCGTGAAGCATCATCGATATAAGTAACAAAGTACTTATGCATACCTAATTATTCTTCTTCCATCGGGCCACACACATCTGAATGTACAAGATCTAGAATATTTTCTTTCCTAGTGAAAGTCTTTGAAAAACTAATTTTCTTATGCTTGCCATATAAACAATAATCATAAGAGTCTAATGAGTTGCCTTTGGTAACAGGAATTAGCGACTTCTTTGCCAACAATTGTAGTCCTTTCTCACTCATATGGCCAAGCCGTCTATGCCACAAACTTGGAAAAGATTCCTCGACTGCATTCAGCTCACTCTTGCATATCTTTCCATAGGTCTTGTAGAGTGTGCAACACATTTTTCCTCTAGCAACTACAAGAGATCCCTTGGTAAGCTTCCACTTTCCATCACCACCATGATGATGAAAGCCTTGTCGATCAAGTACACCAGTTGACATAAGATTGAGACGTAGACCAGGAACATGTCTCACATCTTTCAACAATAACTGACAGCCCACATCTGCCTGCAAGTAAATATCTCCAATCCCAGCAATATTGGAGTAGCTGTCATTGCCCATCTTCACTTTACCAAAGTCACCTGTTTTGTACGTAGTGAAGAACTCTACGTGAGAGGTGGCATGAAACGAGGCTCCGGAATCAACGATCCATTGAACTCCAAGATTATCTACTATTAGACATTCACCTCCAAGTGACAGGAATTCACACTCATCATGAGACACCGCAGCAGCAACATAGTTTGCGTCCTCCTTTTGTTGATGAGTAGCGTCTTCTCTCGCTTCTTTGAATTCTCGCTTCAATTTGTTACAATTTTTCTTCATGTGGCCTGGAAGACCACAATGATAACACTTTCCGTTGAACCTTGTTCTGGATTTGCTCATACTTTTTTCGTGACCTCTTGGTCATTTGCTCTTGCTCATTCCTCTCCTCTCCGCAACGAAGAATTGACCATTTTCTGAACTTGATGAAGAACTCCTACTTGTTTCTTCGTTCAACATATTATCTTTAATATTTTCCATAGATAATACACCATTAGGAGCAGAGTTGCTTAGAGTGACAATAAATGTCTCCCAGCTATCTGGTAACGACCCGAGCAGCAGCAACACTTATAACTCATCATCAATCTTCATGCTCATCGTGGCTAATTGATTGAGTACACTCTGAAAGTTGTTGAGGTGCTCAGTCACTCGAACGCCTCTCCGATACATCATGTTGACGAGCTCTTTAATGAGAAAAGCTTTCTTGGCAGTAGTCTTTTTCTCAAATAAGGACTCCAGCTTCAACCAAAGCTCATGCGCGCTGGTTTCATTGGCAACATGGTGAAACACACTATCATCCACTCATTCACGAATATGACCGATGGCTTTGCGGTTCTTCGTCCAAATTTCTGGTGAAATCTCACTTGGCTTGGCATCGTCTCCCTCGATCGGCTCATGCAAATCTTTGCAATAGAGAATATCCTCCATTCTCGGCTTCTAAGTAATCCAGTTAGAGTGGTTGAGTCTGATCATGGTACTCCATGATCCTTCCATTCTAGCATCTCCCAGTCAGAACCAGGAGCTTTGATACCACTGTTGGGGAATGCAGAAGAATGAATTGTAGAATGGAAATTAAAATAACTCACAACCATAAGCGAAAATAAAAATGATAGAGAATACCGGGATTTAACGTGGTTCGGCAAAGTGCCTACGTCCACGGGTAGCAACAATAAAGAACCTCCACTATACGAAGAAAGGTTACACCGAGAGAAACACTACTTCAAGACTCACACTTGAAGGGATACACTCTCACACACTTTATTTTGCTACACACACAAAACTCTCTACTTGGAGTTTTCTCTCTATCTCTCACTCTTGATCACATACAAGATGATCTCTCCTTTATTCTTCTTCTATGTTTATTGCACCACTTCTCATGCCTTTATATAGGCAAACATCTTTGTGCAATTCATGTATTTTCGTGTAACATGCATGGAAGCAAAGTCAATCTTCTTCCTTGATTCATGCTTAATGTTGGCATGCTCATCAATGCATTCTTCTTTCTTTGTCAAACAAATCAACCACCTACCACCATAAGGTTGTAGATTAGGTGGTTGATTTGTTTCTTACCTTCAACAAAGGTTGCTCCAAGTTTCAACAAAACCAACTCCATCAATTAATGGTCACCAAAGCAATAGGTGTGTTCGATTTACTCATGTGAACATCACATAGTTTTCACACCTTCATTAAGGAGGGATTGACCCTATCAGCTAGGTCTTTAACATGTCTAATTTTCATACAACAAAGGTTTCAAGACACATTGGTAAGTTTGTTGTAAAAAAAAAGTGTCATTAAGTTTAGAGGGAAATTTGACCACTTTGGTCAGAGGGAATTGCTAAATTTCGAGTGACATGACAAGTTTGGCTTTTCATTCACACAATGGTTATGAATTCTATTGTTGTATGAGTTCTCTTATTAACATGTCAAAATGAACTTTGAAATGACAAAGTGAATGAGACAATATTCCCACCTAAGTATAGCTTGAGTAAAAGTGATCGTAACATCCTATCACACAACAAATTTTTTTTTTATTATGTGAATATTTTTATTTTTTTATACTATATGTTTAGGGTGAATTGCGCATCTTGTTGCAAATATATAAGCGAATCTTGTGATACATAAAAGTATATTTCACTATAGTGATCACATCTTACGTACGGTTTAATTTCCTTAAAGATCAAGAAAATCAAATAAATAAGTTATGAGATAGTAGTTAAAAACAATTTCGTGTAATAAGTACCGGCCGTGTCGATTTGGTAATCTTGCGAATCGAGATCTAAACATTGTTGAAAACATGTCGATTTTGGTACCATACAAATGTTTAGTTAATGACGTACACTATACTACCTTACGATTGATCGAATTTTATCAGTTTGCGACTATTTGTCATTTGAAGCACAACGTGTGTACTAATGTGGTATAACATTCTAGTGAAATATAATTGAGGTACAAAATTTACTTATTTTTTAGCACGATTGGATCACGATCGATGCGGTCAATTCCTAAATATGAACTACTCACTTTAGGTATCTTTATACCCTCCTAAGGGCACCAATGTTATGTGTGTATAAGTATGTGAAAACTTTTACATGGTTGCATAGAGCATATTAGCACGAGATTATAAAAAATTTCGGAGATTTTTTTCGGGCAACGAAACTATTTTTAAAATTTTATGAACTTTTTTTAGTAACTTAAAAAATAATTAAAAGTCAAATATGGCCTATGTGGCTCAACCCTTGCCTTTTATTTATTTAGCTTTTCAAATATTTATAATTTAAAAATAATCTAAATAATTCTAAAATTCATTAAAAAATTAATACTAAAATATGATTTTTATTTTAAATGTCAAACCCTAAACCCTAAACCCTAAACCCTAAACACTAAAAATGATCACATAACATAAAAACATTCACAAGATGTATATTTTGTTGTACTAGTGTTTTACCAATTGCACAAGGTGGTACTAGTAGATATGGGAAGAAATATGGAAACATACTCACACAACAGATAGAAAACTACCAGTTGTGTGAATTACTTTGAGATCTTATTCAAGCAATACCACTCTTTATGTTTTGTTGTATAAATCATTTAGCAAATGCAATTAGCATCTCCTAGCACATGTTAAAACATGGAAAGAAATATGGAAACATACTCACACAACAAAGTAACAAGTAACAGTTGTGTCAATTACTTTGAGATATTCTTCAAACAACACCACTCTTTATGTTTTGTTGTATAAGTCATCTATCAAATGCAATTGGCATCTCTTCACACATGTTGAAACATGATCAGCCAAAATAAGGGGTTTGATAACCAAAATGAGATTCTCTCACACAACAAAAATAATATTGTGTATTGTCTTGTTAAAGTTATATAATTGCGTCATTGATGCAGGATGAAATAAATATATCTTTATTGAATGATATGAGGAACTATATATAAGCATTACAAAACTACAATCCGGTAGGATTCAGAGTCCTAATCTATTACAGAGATGTTAATCTATCTATAACAGGAAACATATTAAGGCTAAGACACACAAGGGTAGAATAGTAATTCTCCCGTAACACTCTCTCATGTGTCGCATGCCTAGGTTGCATGGCGCACAACGTTGCATCGGTAAAAACCTTATCAAGCAAAAAACAAAAACCTCTTGGGTAAAACAAAAGCTTGATCGAACGGAAAAAGAGCACAACGTACCAACTACTTAAAGATCTTAACATGTGATGTAGACTCCCCCTGAAGTCTACCAAACTCTAAAGTTCTGATAAACGACACATGCCAATGCTCTTCACATGTTTCACAAAAATAGATTTAGGCAAAGACTTAGTGAACAAATCTGCAACATTGGATTCTGAACTCATTTGATTGATCTGAACATTCAAGAACTTCTATTATTGAATGTTGTAGAAGAACTTTGGCGAAATATGCTTGATGTTGTCTCTCTTGATGAAACCTAACTTGGTCTGCTCTATGCAAGCAACATTATCTTCATAAATGCACGTAGGTTGATGAGTTGTAGAGACTAATCCACAAGAATCACGAATATGACAAACGAGTGACTATAGACAAATACATTCTTTAAATGCTTCATGGAGAGCAATGATCTCCACGTGATTCGAAAAAGTTGTAACAAGATATTGCTTCGTGGATCTCCAAGATATCGTTGTATTCCTAATGATAAACACATAACTGGTTTGAGAACGAGCCTTGTGAGGGTTAGAGAGGTACCATGCGTCTGCATAACCAACTAACAAGTTGTTTGGAGTCTTTGCATAACAAGACCGGTTGCTGATCTCGGCACCGTGCACAGTCTCCACGCCATCGCGGCCGGCGGTGTCGCTGCGATGTACAGCGGCAAGGCTGGGGTCGACGACGACGGTGGTGTGGGGAGATACCGTGGTAGTGTTCTTTCAGCAATAGGGGTAGAATAATCCCATGTCAAAGAAACCTTTCAAGTATTGAAACAAATGCTTGATTCCATTCCAATGATGTAGCGTAGGCGCGGAGCTAAATCTAGCTAATAAGTTCACTGCGAAAGATATGTTCGGTCTAGTGCATTGAGGAAGATACAATAGTGCCCCAATTGCACTAAGGTATGGAACTTCAGGACCAAGAACTTCTTCATCATCCTCTTTAGGACGGAATGGATCATTCTTGATATCTAGATTCAGACGACTATGGGAATAGACAATGGACTGCATAGATACATATTGAAACGTCGAAGCATTTTCTGTGTGTAGTTCGACTGGTGGACTAAGATACCGTCAGCCCTATGCACAAGCTCAAGGCCGACACATAATTTCGTCCTACCTAGGTCATTCATCTCAAATTCCGACTTTAAATGAGACACGGTCTCTTCAATCTCATAGTACCAATTATGTTCATGTCATCAACGTAAACTGCAACAATGACGAATCCGGAATTTGTTTTTTGTATGAACACGCTTGGGCATAGTTCATCATTCTTATAACCCCTTCTCACAAAGTATCGATGCAACCGATTGTACCATATTCTTCCGGATTGCTTCAACCCGTACAACAAACGACGTAATCTGACTGCATGAGCACTCCGTAGTCTGGAGACACTTGATGGAGGTAAAGGTAGTCCCTCTGGAGCTTTAATGTATATCATTGCGTCAAGATCCCCATAGAGATAAGCTGTGACCACATCCATAAGCTGCATATTTAATCTTCAGACACTACCAGATTAATGAGGTAGCAGAAGGTAATGATGTCCATAATAGGAGAATAATTCTCTTCATAGTTAATGTCAGGTCGTTATGAGAATCCTTGCGCCATGAGTCTTGCCTTATAACGTACGATCTCATTCATCTCATTACGCTTATGAACGAAGACCCATTTATGTCCAACATGTTTGACATCTCTTGGAGTCAATTCAACCTTTTCGAAGACTTCTCTCTTCGCTAATAAGTCAAGTTCTACATGGATTGCTTCCTTCCACTTCGGCCAATCTACTCTGTGTTTGCATTCAGCTACAAAGCGAGGTTCAACATCGTCTTCAGATATGATCTCATGTGAGACAGAATAAGCGAAAACGTCATTAATGCGTGTAGTGACTTAGTTTCGGACCGATTGCTCACTTGTGTAGTTCACTGAGATTTCGTTGTTCTCTCATCTAATGATCAATTCAGGGAGAAGCTTATCATGAACGTTGTTGTACCGCAAGCGTAGTTTGTCCCATAATTCTTTAGGATCTTTTACGTTCAAGTATTGTCTCTTGAGAGTTGCTTGGATGTGACGTCTCATGAAGATGAGAGCTTGAGTCTTGGTCATAGGTGGGAAATTAGCAGGAGGGTCGACAAACATGCCTTGAATCCCTTAGCTCTCGAAAGTGAGCTCCATGTCGGAAACCCAGCGGTGGTATTCCTTGCCTTCTAGATCAAGAAGGCCAAATTCCGGTCGAGATGGCGATGACATCTACAAAAACGAATACGAAATCGATTCAATTCAAGTATAATATGAATTAGAAGGGGTGACGTCTGTGGTCACCTGAGTGCACCGTTGTTTTGGATGTGATCGTGAGTATCATCGTTTGCATCGATTTTTCTCGTGATCATGATCAAGAAGGCCAAATTCCGGTCGAGATGGCGATGACATCTACAAGAAGGAATACAGAATCAATTAAATTCAAGTATAATAGGAATTATAAGGGGTGACGTATATGGTCACAAGAAAAATCGATGCAAACGACTATACTGGAGGAGCTTGCGTGAATATGCTGGAGGAGCAATCTTGAATGCTTTGATGCGGGGTCTTGTGGGAAAAAAATGATTTTGCGGGGCGAATACGGAGAAAAAGACCATGTGGAGCTGCGCGGCTGCGTGTAGGGGCTGCGGGGGTCTGCAGGGGCAGCGGACATGGGCTGTGAGGAGCAGTAGGGTCTGTCGCCGACGGGAAGGGTGCTGGAGGCCGGAAACAAGGGCGGCCAGCGAAAAAAAAAAGATTTCTAGGACTCTAAAAGTTCATGGTTTTAGAGCAAAGTGCGTGATAACGTGATGCGTGATGAAATAACTGTATCTTTATTGAATGATATGGGGGCATATATATAGGCAATTACAAAACCACAAACCCGTAGGATTCAGAGTCATAATCTATTACATAGATGTTAATCTATCTCTAACAGGAAATCTATTAAGGCTAAGACACACACAAAAGTGGAATAATAATTCTTCCGGAACAGCCATATAATTTTGTTGTTTCTATAATTCTGCATTTTAAGTGTGTTTGATAAAGGATATATATACAATGGAAATTTTTAATCTTTGTTGTATGATAAAACTAAGAATTATTCTTTTTATTTTTTCACCATTAACACAACAAAATTTCATAATCTTAATTGTATGAAAGGGTCAGACTTATCAGACAAGACGTAATCTTCACTTGGTTGTGTAAAATGTGCTGTATGTCACTATATTTGTAGTAGTGATATTTTTCCAGGAATGCTGGTTAGTCAGCTTATGGATGGTACCGCCTAGAAAGGGAAATGAGACTGGATTGTTAGGCAGAAACTGAAAACACAGTATGGTTTTGCGACTTCTGCCACAGATCAGATTTCTTTTTCTTTCTTTCTTTTTTTGGGTACTTTCTTCACCTATATATATTGTCCTTCAATTCTAAAGAGAAATTAAAGAATCATACCTCTGGGATTTAAACATTTAAACATATAATTTGTAGCTGTATTATGTGCTTTATATGTGTTTTATTTACCCAAATCCAGCTTACAAATCATATTAGTCTATCAACAAGCTATAATCTATCATCTATTTTATTTGAAGGAAATGACTACAGAAGGCAACATGCTGGTACATTAAATGTTCTGGTTAACAAGAAGGAGAAAAATCCAAATATAGAACTCAAAGAGAGGTAATATGTACATTATAGTAATGATGTATACAGGGCTCTGTATCTTCCATCCTTGACCCTTTTACTTGTACAATAATGCCCCAGAAAACAAGTTTGGAGGCCGCTCTTCTCTCATTTTCCTTGGAGTATACTTCAACTTCTTTGAGGCCGTCACATTATGTATCATCACTCATTGCCTAACATTGCTACTATCAACACCCGTCACCCCGATCTGCTCCGGTAGCTGCGTGATGGCAGTCTGCTGATCTCGGTCTCAGCAGCTGCCGATTCGGAGATATCTGTTACCCCTTCTCGCAACGTTGGTGCATGAGTTGTCTTTGGCATTGCTAAAGAAGAGTCTGCATAACCGTCTCTTAATGACGGAAGCACTTGTACTGTTCTAGCAGCCTCTTCACCAGCTCCCACGGCCTTAATCTGCTCTATCCTTCGAATAGCCTCCATCATATCTAACCGTTGCCTCGGATCATTCTCCGTGCAGGCTGCACCAATGTGGAGGAGCTTCTCCATCTCATTGATTGAACCCTGTTCGTTTGATATCTCGGGGTCTAATAATTCCAATTCTCTCCTTTCAGAGATAGCTGACCGCACCCATTGGACTACATCAGTCCCACCTTTGCCATTGCTCAGATACTGAGAAGGGAATTTGCCTGTTAGGGTTTCGAGAATGAGGACTCCTAGACAGAACACATCACACTTGGGTGATACTTGGCCAAATTCTGAAGCTTCTGGGGCTTTGTACGCAAACAAAGCTTGGGGTAAATGTGAAGAGTTGATCATCGGAGCAAATCCAAACTCTGAAAGCAATGGCTGATAGTCGAGGCCAATTAGTACGTTGCTTGACTTTAGGTCCCCATGTGGCAAATCATAGCCTGAAAATTCAGTATGGATAAAACCCATCCCTCTTGCTGTGCCTTGAATAATCTTTAACCTAGCAGGCCAATTAAGTTGGTCGTGGGACGATCCACGATCACCTGAAATTATATCTTATCCTTATCAGAAAACATAATTATTGCAGCACTAATAAGAAGTATGCAGGCTAGTTTATAGAATAACATCAATTTTGCAGCTCCATCTCTTAAAGGTATGATCGATCAAGTTGTAGCTAGTGTCACATATGGATTCTGATCACAACATTTTATTTTCTTATATTGCTAAACTTGGCCATGAATTAATGCAAGCAAAATTACTTATAACTAGTGAGCTGTGAGCCAAACATACAATTTAGCAACGTAACATATCAAACTGTAGGGTTGCAGAAGAAAGCTAATCACCTCATTGTGCTACGTACTCATATAAGGATTATAAGCTTAGAATTAGAAGGAAGAAAAACCAGTATATTAGAATTTTCCGAAAAACCATACCATGTAATAGATAAAGCAAGCTGCTGTTGGGGATGTGCTCGTAAACTAACAGTTTCTCTTCTTTTCTGTAGTGATAAGCCAAAGGAGTCAAGATATTCCAATGGCGTAGAGTCCCCAACCTCTTCATCTCTGCATCAAAGCCCTCTCTACTCATTGCATTCATTTCTCTTATTCTCTTCACCACAACTGCAAACCCATTCGCCAGGACAGCCTTATAAGATGAACCCATCCCCCCATTTCCAAGCACCTCGGCTGCGGCCTTCATCAAATCCGTCAACCCAAACACTCCCTTCTCTTCATTCAACATCACTAGCTCCGGCATCCCTCCTACTCCTTTAGCATGACTCGAAGTACTCTTGCGCCCCGCGCTACCCTTTTTAGCACTACTAACTGATGCAGGAGACTCCACCACCAGTTCTCTTTCCCTGTTATTGATCTCCGCCACATTCAACTCAACCGCTTCTACTTGTGCCTGTTGTGGAGGAGGACGATCATAGCTTGGAGTGTTTTGGGTTCCAAGTGCATTTAAATTCTCATCTGACTTCTTCCTTCTTGATCTGACAAACAATAGAAGGATAAGCATGAGAAGCACCACCGCACAAGTTACTGACAGAGCAATAACAATTGTAGAGGTTCCCTTCTTACGTTTCGAACTGGAGCCACTACCTTCATTGTCCCCATTAGAACTCGTTGGTGAGGGTGTAGGTATTGGCCACCCTGCTGCATTGTTACAATCTTTTCCCACCTTCTGCCCACAAAGACCTGAGTTTCCGGAAAACACAGTCTCATCAAATTTAGCCAGAGTCTTCGGAATCTCCCCCTCCAGCTTGTTATTAGACACATTGAGCACCGTCAACGAAACTTGGCTCAATTCCGGGATGCTTCCACTAAATTCGTTGTTCTCGAGATGCAGTACCTGCAAATTGGGAGTTTCCCCCAGAGATGCAGGAATTTTCCCACTGAATTTATTGCGGTCCAGCCAGACTCTCTTCAATGAGTCCATGTTGGTAAAAAAGTCCGATGGAATCTCACCGGAAAATGCATTACCGGACAAATAGATAGCCTTCAAGGGGCCAATGATATTGAAATCCGGGATGGAGCCGGAGAAATTGTTGTTCACCACGCTCATTGTTCGAAGACCCTTAACTTCATTTAGCGTTTGAAAGTCTAGTGTACCAGATAACCCCATTCCTCCGAGACGAAGACCCGTAACGATCTCATCAAAGCATACAAGTCCCGCCCATTTTGCGTCATTGGCGCATGGTGCAGAGTTAGGCACCCACGAGTCCAAAGCGTCTGCATTGGTGAGTGATTGTTTGAACTTGAGCAACGCTTCGGCATCGGATATCGAATATGTCAATGGAGAAAGGGAGAGGAAGATAATGGAGAGGAGGAGGTACGGCCGGTGAAAATTGAGCCCGGCAGCTGCAGCCATCAGTAATTAAGGTTTTTTTGGAATTATGTTCATGGTGTGTGAAAGAAACTCAAAACCTGGGGTTAGTTTTCATTTTGTTTTTTTTGGTTTTTTTTTCGGATGTGAGAGCAAAAGAGAGGCCTCAGAATGAGGAAGAGGCCCTAAAGGAAGAACGCATGCGCAGATGCATTGAACTGGTCAGAATGTCGAAAAAACCGTTATAACCGTTTCTTGTCTGTATGGTTTGACCGTTAAGGACTAGCTGGGTAGGTTTTCAGTTGTTGTAGGAAAACTGAATCTGATAGAAGAGATATACGAGTCAAATTCTTCTAACCGTATGAACCAGGTCTGTTTAACTTCTCACAATTAGAAGCCGAGACAACTCATTCGATCATGCAATTCATAATGAACAAGAACATTTAGGTACGTAGTCGGGTGAATGTTAGGCTCCTAGATTTGACAAAGGAAAGAAAAAATGTGAATAGAAGGTGTGAAACTTTTAGTGGGAGGTTTCTTCAATTTTATTTTATTTTATTTTTTTGTGGAGGTTTTCTTCAATTTGGTTCCCACGGAGACAAGTCCTTCGGTTGGTTATTTTGTTAAGGTAATTTTAGCTATTAGTTATTTGTCAAGTACTTCGATTCATATTTTACAACGTTAGGTAATATTCCAAAATGTGTTTTAAGTTCAAGAATTATCCCACTTTGAAAATCAGTAACTATATTGGTTTAGAGTTCCGTTAAGGACTCACCTTCCTAAAATGTGTATCGACCACATGTACGTACGTAGATAAAATGCTTTCGAAAAGTTTGATGTTGCGTTATTATCTTTCTAATGAAATGTTTTAGGACTTTTTTATATGCTTTACGACGAACTATAAATGTAATGACCAGCAAATGTAAGAAATATAAATGAAAATGGGGGTGGTTGCCGCGGTGGACTCATAACTGTCATAAGAATCAAAGAGGGGCATCATTTCTAATCTCCGACTCCCCTGTCAGCTGTCAAAATTCAAAAGAAAAAAAGACGAGTGCTAGAGGGAATATGGGATTTGCCGTCCTTTATGCCGTGATTGATCGATGCTACTCAGTAGGATTACTGAGAATGTTCGCTTACTAAGTTACCATATGTTGACACCCAAAATTCCACATATATAAGCCTCGACCACATCAGGTTCGACTCAAAAGAGAGTGTCTAACTAACGACTAATTCGTGTACTCAAGCGTACTGTAGAGATAAACATGCTTTCTTCAAAGATTCGATGTAGTCGATTATTAATTTATTATACAATTCACGTAGGTATATAATCTATGTTTTAAGGCTTATACAGTTATACGAATGTTTATGGTGTGGATGGTACGAATCTTACAAGACTCATTGTTAAGACAAGGTTTATTAAATAATTTTGAGCTGGGGAGAAAAAATTCATGCTTTATGAAATCTAAGTCTCAATATGAGCTAATGGAGAACAAGCTAGCTCAAAAATTCACTAGAGTTATTATCCAAGCCCAATACCATAAAGACATAACCCAACATTTATTAAGTCATATCTCCCTAGAAAATTGACTACAAATAAACATTTTACTAGAAAGATAAACCATGTTTCAAGAAATTCTTTGATGAGTCAACCGTGCCACGTAACTTATACAACCGATAAATCGAGAAGTTGAAGGCAGAGAGTTCTCCAGACATGTAATTAACTCGCAAAATCAGGGTTGATAGATTTGTACAGTTGTTGAGAGATGGAGGCAAGGCACCGGTGAGGTTGTTGATATGCAAAACTAGCTCTTCCAACTTGGCAAGGTTACCGATTCGACTGGAATTGGCCCAAAGAATTGGTTAGACTAGAGTTCCAGGATCTTGAGATTGGTTAGAGTACTTTTTTAGGTCACCTGGATTTCATCTATGTTGCCTAATTGCTCCAGTTCTTCTTCACTTAGGTTTTTCTTATCGACTAAACACAAAACTGCGATTCACTTTACCACCCAGTTTTCAGTTTATGTTTAGTTATGGGTTTTCCCGAGCATCAAAGCCAAACCCAGGTGCTCTCCATCTTCCTCTCCTCTCTTTCTCCCGTCCTCCACCTCAATCTCCCCCAGATCCAATGACCCCTCTGCGTCTTCGTCACCATCCAATCACTTCCCCAATTTTCCCACTCGATGTTAAGTATCCTAGAAACCAAAAACTTGAAACCGTTCGCATCCCACCACTTATACCAAATTTCTAGGTTCTTTGAAAAGGACGATGGAGGAAGACAAGTTTATCAGATTGGAGATTGTGTTTTCCACTTATTTGTTTCTCTTGTTAAATCAACGTGGATTTATGGCACACGTGTCACTTTTTGATTTGTGGGTCGCACGGGACACATGGTGTGTTTAACACACACAAGAATTTCTCATGTTTCAATGAGTCCTAGCATTGTTTTGATGTTGCTCCATCCTTTGTAAGAATTCGATCAAAGTCGCTGAAAACCATCCTAGCTAATCTATGTCTTTTTTTGTTGGTAATTATCCAATCTATGTCAAGTGTTCATAATCATAAGTTCACATACCATATTTGAAGTAACCCAAATCATTCCAAAATTTGCACAACATAATTGCTGCAACCTAGCCATTGCCATTAACAAACCGCGCGTGAAAACCTTAACATAAACTATCTTCCGACCAAACCATTGATCGAGGATTTTTCAAATAGATTTCTTCAGTGTGACCGCGCACGATAGGTAACAAAAATTAGGTAATTTTCATATATGTTTTACGGCTTTCGGTGTTCTCATCTTTGTAATGATCCTCCCTTAGGACATATTAGTGGTGTTTTCGGTTTACCGGAAATTCTGACGGTCAAACGAGGTCTGAATTTGATGAAATTTTTACAGGGTCACTAAATATATATATCGATCACATCAGATGATGTCGATCGATCCCGAGAAGTTTCCTTCATATAGTCGCTTCATAATGCGATAGTTTTATTATAAACCTAATATAAAGGTTATGTTACATTAGTGGACACTTCGGCGATCGATAACTCCAGTTCGAAATATGATTGATCGACACCAGCAAATGTGATCATTATATATATTTAGGGAACCCGTAAAAATTTCGTTCGTTTTGGATATTGTTTGACCGTCCGTACTTACGGTTAACAAAAGAAAAGACGTTTTGACATATTAAAATCTTCATTGACCGGGACTTTGCCAAATGAGTTTTTTTTTGTGTGACCGCACACAATTGGTGACAAAAATTAGGTGATTTTAGATATGCAAACGGCTTTCGGTGTTCGCATTTTGATAATGGGTCTTCCATTATGACATATTAATATTGTTTTCGGTTTACCGGAAATTCTGACGGTCAAACGAGGTCCGAATTTGATGAAATGTTTACAGGGTCACCAAATATATATACCGATTATATCGACTGGTGTCAATCAATCCCGAGAAATTTCCTTCATATAGTTGCTTCATAATGCGATAGTTTTATTCTAAACCTAATAAAATATGTATGTATAATATTTTATTATTTGGTGGGCTTTTACGGGTCGGGCCTTAAGGGCTTTCTCGCGGGCAGGCCGGGTTTCACACCTCTAATCTAAGCCCGGCCCTCTAGCCACGGAAATGAGCTTTCTCGCGGGCCGGGCCGGGTAAAGCCCATCGAGCTTGCGGGCCTCCGCGGACTAAATGATGAGGCCTACCCATGAGTAGAGAAATGAAAACACGCCCAACAGCAAACCCCATGACAACCACAAAGGCAAGAGGCCCATCAGCATCCAAGTGTTACTGGTCGGAGCTGAACATAAGCCTTAAAGGTGTGACGGCGTTTAGGATTTTTAACTTTATTCGCTTCTAAATGGGATTCCATGAGAACAATGTTTTAGATTTTTTGTTTTACTGAATATCTTAATTTTCATATGTTGAGTCTCAACTTGATATGTTATGAATTATGTTAAATTCAAAAGCAAAATTGAAAAACGCATTATAACTTTCAAGTCATTTAAATGATAAATTCTATTCATTTTGTTTTCATAAAAAAACCTATGATTACCTTTTATCTTAAATTTTCTTTTATATATAACTAGTTTTTCTACCTGCATCTACGCACGTGCAAAAACTCTTAATTTTTTATTAATTCTCCCACAATTTTATAAGTGGTTTTATTTTCAATTTTGTGTTTAAATTACGATAACATTTTTTATATATTAAGTTCAATTTTATAGAAATTAATAGATTATGTGTTTTTTAATTTAAAATTTTAATTATTAGAATCTCCTTCTTGTTTTGCTTTGTTAATAGAAGATTCTACTAGTATGGACCCAGACTCTAAGTAGTGGTCTGTCTTAATTGATGTGATGTGGAACTGTTGAACGTTTCAAACTTTGAATCTTCAAAGCAATTGCGCAATTGCAAAGAGATGGAAGTTTCGTGCGAGTAGCGCCAGAGATGGCCTGCTGTCTCCAATTCATTAACACCACACAAACTATAGTCTATATAATAAGTATAAACATTTATCATGTGCTTTATCTAATATAATTGACCTCTATATTGAAAGATTCTCATAACCAATGCTCTACCCACTAAAAATTTAAAACCAAAGTAAATTTTCACGCGCTTGATCTATGTTTGTTTAAGGTAATGGATTACCCGTCGGCTATTAAACTATGCTGTGAAGGATTCCACGTTTTGAATATGGCTGCTCTTAACAAAGTCCAGGTAAACTAATATTTGTTCTTGGTCAACAAACTATGTAGTACATGATTCACAACTTTGCGTTATAATAAATTGAGGTGCATCAACACATTTTATAGATTAATGTTGTCTTTGTATAGAAAATGTTTTGTACTAAAAGCCTAAGGCATTAAGCGATCATACCTAGAATGATTAGTATATACACTCGAGAATAAACTAGGAAGATCAGTATGCTAATGGATGGGTGTTTGACACTGGTGGACTTCGAATACAAGTCGTGTTACTCAATTAAAGCCAAGCCACCTCCATAGTCATGATGACTGTTCATTTAATTTGATAGATTAATAATTCTGGTCCTGATTGAGTTTATTACTTGATAGATTGTATTTGATGACAATTTATTCACGGCAGATTTATTTATGTTGTAGTTTCTTGGCAACTAAGCTCGACCATAAAGATACCGATAAACTGTAGCAAAATAATTAGGCCACGTACGAATTCCTCAACAACCATAGAGTTCGTGTAAGGTATATATTTCTTCTACCAGAAATTTTGATATACCTATTCTGTTGTCCTTTAATCAGCTTGTACGTACATCCTCTAACAGATCATCATCGATCATTTCATTCATTTTCTGTTCAAAGGAGAACTCATGGTTCAATCCTCCATTCCTCCTTAAGGTTTTTCTATTTCATTGATGTACGTAGGTGGATTTAACAACCTTGGTAAAGTCAGCAGGCATTCGAACTCACGGAGTAAATAAAACGTGGCATCTAAGCACCCCGATGAAAAACTCTCCAGTACTCGAAACCCTAGATCTAGACAAAATATATGAGCGTCGACTAATATATCAATCACTCATTAATTTGAATTGGTCTTCTTCAATTTAACTACAAAATAATAGTTCTACAAGAAACAGTAACATAATCAAAATAAAACAAGCGACAGTAACACCAACTTGTTTGATATGAACATTCAGACTTTTAGAGCTTACATCCAAAGAAATGTTGCTTGAGAATCTCCGGCATCACTTCATTCACTTGCGCACAGATGACAACGTCATTGAAAATTAGAAACCCTAGCACTCTCGAGAAAACGACATGTCGGCGGATTAGGTCGTAACCAAAACGCGTGATGCTACAGAAACCAGTCCACAAGCAAACGTGGATCTCACCCTTCTAACCCACGTAGCAACTGAAACCCCAACACGCGTCACTCCCTTAGTCCACTCTACAAAATGACCAAATCACCCCTCCGGCCTAAAATATGTACAACGTGCCGAAACTCACGAATCTCGAAGAAGAAGAAACCGCCCCGTCTTTCCCACTTCTCGCCCACGTGCGGGCCCCACTGTTGGTTCTTGTCGGCACGGGAATGTGGAATCACCGAATCATACACCCCCATCGCCAAACACGCCGAATGACCAAACCAGCCCCATCACCCCTCTTACACCGCATTACCGCAAGGGCATGTACGTAACTCCGCTCCACGCTCCCTCCTTCCCGCTTTTCCTAATGCGAAAAACACGTGCCTGAAAAAAAATTGATATTTTATAATTTCAAAGATAAAGACAGCAAGAAAGGTCCGATGGACGATAAGGGCAACCTTGTTTGACTCCCCCGTATATATTCATATCTCCCCATTCCAATCTTCTCCACAATCACCAACACATTACTTTCCTTTACATTCCAATCCAGACCCTCAAATTCTTTTACTCTCGGACCTTCAGAATTCATCTCAACAATGGCGGAGAGGTCCAACTTTGCTCAGACCTGCAACCTCCTCAGCCAGTACTTGAAGGAGAAGAGAAGCCAGTACCTCCAGGGCGACAGCTTCGGAGTCAAGCCGGCTCCAGCGACTATGAACTTGCTGAACACCATGGAGGCCAGCCCGGCTGCTGCTGCGAGTCTAGAGCAGCCCAGATCTGCTCCCATGACTATCTTTTACAATGGGCAGGTGTTGGTCTTCAGCGACCTTTCGGCGGAGAAGGCCAAGGAGATTATGGGGTTGGCTACCCAGGGAAGCAGCCCTATGGTTTCTTCTACTGAATCCAATGTTATAGTCAAGCCGCAACAGAAGCAGAAACAGCAACCGCTTCAGGCTATTGAGTCGGATTTGCCTATTATGAGAAGGAACTCGCTTCATAAGTTTTTGGCCAAGAGAAAAGAGAGGTAAATTCATTTCCAAAAATATTTGATTTGGTTAAGAGTGATTAGAGCTATGATCGCTGAACTGAGTTGATATATATTATGGATTGGAGATCTTATTGGGTTGTTTAAATTTCAGAGTGATTGCGGTAGCTCCATACCAAGTGAACCACAACCAGAGAGCGGGGTCTCCCAAGGCGGAGGAGCAAGCAGGAGGTCAAAGTTCAAAGCAGCTTGAACTCCGGCTATAGGGGAATTAACATCGGAGCTCCATCTGATTAGATTTTAGGCTTTTATATCATGGGTTCTGTGAAGGAGGAGGCTTCTACTCTGAGTCTCTGCTTACAACAAAATTAAATTTGTGTAACTATTTGTTTGATCAATCAATATAGGTTGATCCATTTATAACATTATGATAAATACTATCTGGTGTGATTAAATTTCTTTCACGCATGAAATTTAATGAATAAATTATAATTTATTAAATGATTAAATCGATAAATTTGAAATTTAAAAGTCAATAAAGTTAGTGCGGATCCGAATAACACTTGTATTAGCACATATAAAGTTAGTGCGGATCCGAATAACACTTGTATTAGCACATATAAAGTTAGTGCGGATCCGAAGAATACTTGTGTTAGCACATAAATAGATGATTGTAATTAAAATTACGTGATTCTAACTTAAATTAGAAATTGAATGTTTACGATTTGAAATAGTAAAATTAATAAATTTTTTAACGGTTATAATTAAATCAATTATTTAAGACTGTTTAATTTAATTATAAGAATAATTAATTTTAAATTAATTAGAAAATATATATTGATTTAATTATACAATTTAAAAAATATTTTTTTAATGTCATTAAAATATTCTAGAAAATAGAAGTCTTAACACTATAAATACATCTTCCAACACGAAGAGAATAAAACTTGAGAAGAACAGAGAAAATCACTTGAGTAAGATCACTCTCGAGAAATCTCAAAGTCTCCTAAGTCCACGAAGAATTATCAAGCTATCAAATCGCTCGTTCTTCATCAAATCTAAATCCAAACTCAAGTCCACGAAGAATTATCAAAGTTGCAAAATCGCTTATTCTTCATCAAATCCAAATCCAAACTCAACTCCACAAAGAATCGTCAAGCTATCAAATCGCTCGTTCGTCATCAAATCCAAACTCAAAATTCTCAATATCAAGTGCATATCGCCCTTAAACCAAATCACATATAGAGATAGAATCAGAGTTCACATAGATTGTAACTTCGTGCTTAATTATCAATAAATTACATTTTATTTGTACACGTGTCTGCACTCTTATTTGTTTTCAGATTCCCGTTCTACAAATTGGCACGCCCGGTGGGACATTTTTGGCCTCTCATCTCTTTCTTCGAAGAAGTCTTCAAATTCGTTTGTGCGATGGCTTCCAAGAACAATCAAGCCGTTCCATCGACGAAATCCAACTCCACAACCGCGAGGTTAAGCAAATAGGCCGAGCCGGTCAAGAACTCCCAACAAACATTCTCCATATCAAAGAGTGAACCGATTGCCTTTGTCACCCGGAGCGTGGCTATAGAGCTCAACCCATGACATTTATGGCACTTGCTAGTAAGCCTCATCAACAAGTCACCCGGAGCGTGGCTATAGAGCTCAACCCATGACATTTATGGCACTTGCTAGTAAGCCTCATCAACAAGTCATCACCTTGGAGAGCTAAACCTTACACTAAGAGGATGACAACTTAAGGATGCCGCTAGGGTATCAGCCACCAAAGTTCCAACAATTTGAAGGTAAATGGAACCCAAAGCAACATGTCGCCTGGAGACTTGCAGTAACGTCGGGACATAAGGCGATCACCTTGTCAAGCAGTTTGTTCGCTCGTTGAAGGGAAATGTCTTTGAGTGGTATACAGACTTAGAGCTGGAGTATGTTGACAGTTGGGACCAAATGGAGCGCGAGTTCCTCAATCGATTCTATAGTACAAGGCGGACGGTGATCATGATGGAGCTAACTAACACGAAGCAACGGAGGGATGAACCCGCGGTCGACTACATCAATAGATGTCGCTTACTTAGCCTTGATTGTAAGGACCGACTGTCAGAGGTGTCAGCCGTTGAAATGTGCATCCAAGGCATGCACTTTGATTTGCTATACATCTTACAAAGAATCAAGCCTCGTTCTTTCGAAGAGTTAGCTACTCGAGCCCACGACATGGAGCTAAGCTTGGCAAGTCATAAGGGAAAGAATGAGTCTCTGGTTGACCAACGAAAATATAAAGTTTTCGGAAGCAGATTTGACAAGGTTGTGAAGAAGTCTTTCAAAGAATCAATGGTCATCAATACTACACATGTTAAGATCTCTACGCGGAATAAGAAGGAGTTCAATAAGGTGAAACCTCCTCGAACCTACGATAGGAGTAAACACACGTTGAAGGAGATGGAGGGAAAGACGTACCGGTTCCCAGACTCTGATGTGGCGGACATGTTAGAGGATCTGTTCGAAAACAAGATAATAGATCTTCCGGAGTGCAAGCGTCCAGAATAAATGCATCGTGTCAATGATCTGAAGTATTGCAAATATCATCGCCTCGTTAGTCACCCTATATAGAAGTGCTTTGTTCTTAAGAATTTGATAATGAACCTCGCCAAGCAAGGGAAAATTGAGCTGGACGTTGACGACGTTGTTGAAGTCAATTGCACTACCGTAACATTTGGGTTGTTCGAGTCAGTTCCACTCCCTTTTCACCTGATGAAAGCACCGTTTTATTTTATAAAGGAGGCGCGTGAACATAAGAAGATGAAAGAAGTTAAAAAATGTCCTGCTTCCACACCTATCCTCTAAGTTGCCTCTAATGCCGATGATGAAAGATGCATATTGGTCACCAGAAGAAGAACTCGCAAAGGTATGATGTCAAATTCACCGATTGCCCAACCAAGTCATAAGAAATCACCTCCACGACGGGAGGAGAACAGATGAGGACGTTTTGAGACGAAAGTCGTTCCATATTTGTGGAAGCCTTTTTGTTGGAACTTTTCAATAGAACACTTGCCTACAAAACAACCGAAGGTCACTTCAATGGCCAAAAGTTGTGAAGTCAGCTCCAAAAAAGACGAGAAGCTTGAAGCAAGGGAAATAGGTGCAAGTCAAGTGTTAAAGAAAAATGAGGTGTTGAAACAATCTGAGAGTCTACCTTTCCAACTTAGCTTCTCTGACTTGATGGAATTGTCAAAATCAACGAGATATGCACTTGTGGAGTTGCTTATTGACGTAGGAAAACACTCCACAAACATGAAGGAATGTAACGCGTGTGATGCATATTGTGATACCACTGAAGCGGCAACATCGTATGCGGAAGGAAAAACCAGTCATGTCTTACCGTTCCTTCGCTATGTTACAAAGTCCAGACGAAGGGAGGGGGAGTCTCCATTTATGGGGACAAAATCACAAAAGTGTCCACAAAAATTATAAGAGGATGATGTGAAATTATTGAGGGAGGAGTTAATATTGCCATTAATAAAGGTGAGCAACCAAAATCCTACAAAAGCAGCCACTAAAGGAGTTTGTCAAACCAATTCAAAGTAAGACGGAACATGAATTGTTGCCCAATAAAAGAACAAGTGAAGGGTCCGATCCTAACACATACAAGATGTTAGAAAAGGCGGGATACGACTTTGGTTCATCAAGCAAAAAGGACGACCAAGTTGCAGCAAAGATAGCGCATGAGCTCGATAAACCACAAAAGAAGTTAAGAGAGCAAGAGGCAACAATTGATTCTTCTAAAGACGGTCTCGGTTTCACTTCAAGCAAGCCAATCAAAATTTCAGGAAAAAGGGTGGAGCGAGCCAATGTATAACATATCAGTGTCGAGGTAATTGAAGAGAAAAGTCAAGAGGTTCAGTCAACCGCTCGCATTTCGTCGTTTGATCACATTCGTCCTGGTTCTCGAAGAGCAACATCTGAACGTATTAAAGGATCAAACACAAGGGTGTCGGTTTTTGACCGGGTGAACATGAGAGAAAGTTGAGGTTCAGTCTTCAATCGCATCAGTAGTACAACCACTCGAACTTCCGTATTCAAAATGATGTCAAGTTCAGACAAAGATAAGAAAGAGTCAAACCTCATTTCACGAAAGCCTGCATTGGAAAGGATCCAAGCACCTAAGGAACAACAAATAAGAAAGAGGAAAATGACCTGTCGAGAAGCGGAGAGCAAAGAAATCCGAAGTCTTATCCCGTCACGCATGAAGAGGCATTGTGTGTTGGAAGTGGATTGCACGGATCAACTCAAAGTGAAGCAACATACCATCATATTAACTGGCCAAAAAGGAGATAGCAACCTCAGTAATGGCAATGAAGATGACATTGTCAAACCTTTTATTTGGGTGCAAATCGATATTTTTGCATTTTTTTAATGGAAACCAGGATCGACTCATTTGAGATGTGAATAAACATACTCTCTCTCTCTCTTAGGTAGCCGTCTCCTAGGGTTCTTAGGCAACGTCTAGGCACTTTGGTTCTTGTGCAGTGGCTTCACGGCTGCGGCGGTGGTGTTTGATAACAGTGGTTGTATTGGGCTCCCTCGCTTATTGTACCGAGCAATTACCTTTTTTGGCGACGACAATATCATGGTTTCGGTGCCCAATCTTCTAGATGCCCAAAGCAATTGGAAGTGGACTGTTTATTGAGCTTGTATTTTGGGCATTTTGGTCTCGTTTCAAGGTTTGTGTCCACCTATTTTCAGTTGACTATGGGCTTTATGGGGAGGCACCCTCGGCATAGAATGAACTTGGAGAGTTGGAGGTACTTATCTAACATGTCATGTTTCCTGTTCCGGTACTTATTTTGCCTTTATGGTTATTCAATTACAAATTTTCCTATGGTTAGGGTTTAGTTTTTAAGGAATTTTGTGTGATTCATTTTTTTCCGTGGTCCTTGAGGTCGTTTGATGTTCAAGTTGATTTCCTTACATTATTAATATATGGAGTAACCGTTATTTATCTAAAATAAAAAAAGTTAATAATAATCTTTATAAAGTAAAATGAAAATATAAAACAAGTGTTTAGAACGATTGAAAATGGTGAAAAAGTGAATATGAAAAAAAGAAGAAGCATACATGAGTAACTCTCTTGACGTGTCCATGTTCTCTAAACGAATCACTCATTTTCTCATATTAACTACAAAATTACACAACACAATAGTGAAAATTTTTGATGACAGTCATCATCCTACTTATTCCACAAGCTTCCTTGGAGTTGGGAAAGGCCAACCAAAATCACTACTTTTTTTTCTTGGATAAAACCAAAACCACAACTTAATTATGATGGAATAGAGTTGAGATCTGCCTGATTAAATTAAGTATCCAGATGGCACGACCAGGAGATCCCCATTTTTCACCTCATCATTGGTCCTTACCGAAACCCAAACTCACCCGCACGGTGGCTTTATCATTTTTATCCCATCCGATAAAACATAATAAATAAAATCCCCGAATAGCCATTAATGATCTCCCTCTCTTCTCTCTCGCTCCCTCTGGTTTTTGTTGAGCCCCTTTCGCTCGCTCGAACCCTAACCCTTTCCGATTAATCGGCAAAACAAAAAAACGGCGAGGAAATGCAGCACCAGAGGCTGAAGCAGCAGCAAGCTCTGATGCAGCAGGCTCTCCTTCAGCAGCATTCTCTCTACCACCCCGGCCTCCTTGCTCCGCCTCAGGTTACCCCCACCTCCGATTCCTCTTCTACTTCTTCGCTTTTGAATCTTAATTTTGGATTTCCAGTCGGGTCCGATTGACCCTGCCAGCTTCGATTGTGTTTCTGTGCTGGGTGGGGTTGTGGGGAGCTAGGGTTAGAGTGTCGGTTTCGGAATCAAAATTGTGATTTGATTCTGAATTTTTGTTTGAATTTTGGTTGTTTGTGATGTGTATTTTGAGCTGAATTGAGCTCGGTGTTTGGGGATTTCGTGGTTGAGTGTTTGGGAAGTTGAATACTTTAGCATTGTGATTTGTTTTCTCGGAATTTGAGACTCCATAGCCATTTGCGGCTGCGTGTGATGTTTATGATGTAGTTAAGAAATTGAATAACGTGCTCTGAAGTTGCCCTCTTTAGGTAAAGTTTACTTCTTCCCCAGAAAATTTCCCCCTTGTTGAAGCACTAGTATTCTAATTTGTAGGTAATGCTAGTATTTTGTTGTTGAAGCGCTAGTATTTTAATTCGTAGGTATCTGTACAAGTATCTATCAAAACTGATTATATGTTTAGGTTGGGATACCTTGTTTAGTTGATAAAGAAGTAGAAGTTTGATTTGCTATCATTTAGGCTTCTTTTATTTTGCTTTTACTTATAGGTTTCTTTTCTTTTCCTTTTACATTTTCACTTTTGCAGATAGAGCCAATCCCAAGTGGAAATCTGCCTCCTGGTTTTGATCCAAGTACTTGCCGCAGTGTGTGAGTGTTTGTCTAGACAAATTTTATTTTATTTTCCTTTTACGCTCCACCTCCATGCTTAATTGAGTGTCATTGTACTCCTTAGTTTCCTTACCCATAGATCTATATAGAATTAGTTTTTTTTCTCTTTCATTTCTTTTAAGTTTTCACTTCTATTTGCCACGTTCTGGAAATAGAGACTGATTTCCTGATATTATAGTCACTAATTCCAGTTTTACTAACCCTTCATGTCAAAAGATTATTAGACACTGTTGACTTTATGAATTGTTTTTTTGTCTTTCCCGGTTGAGAGTTCATAGTGCCCCTTTTAGAGTAATTTTCATTTCTGTTCCTGTTCTTAATACTTGCATTTTCTTTATTTTTGAGAACTTCAGGTATGTCGGTAATATCCATACCCAGGTGACAGAACCACTTCTTCAAGAGGTCTTTGCAAGTACAGGTGCTGTTGAAAGCTGTAAACTTATAAGAAAGGATAAGGTAAGCTAGGACTCATCTGCATCCCCTCCAAACCCTTCTGGTTAATCCAAAAAACAAGTCTGCTATTGAACACTTCTGGGACTCACTAAGTTACTATCTGCATACGTGATTTTACCAACTTATGATCATATTGCCGTTCCTGGCTTTTGCAGTCATCCTATGGGTTTGTCCACTATTTTGATCGCAGATGTGCTGGTCTTGCTATATTGTCTCTCAATGGAAGACAACTGTAAGTACATATCTCATATATGTTCCATCTGATTGTTCTGTACATATCTCTTTGTTTTATCTTACACCTTGTGTTCTGGTTTGCAGGTTTGGACAGCCTATCAAAGTGAATTGGGCATATGCCAGTGGTCAGAGGGAAGATACATCTGGTTTGTTCTCTTCATTTTTCCTCCTTCTGGAACTCATATGGGTGATTTTCCAGCATGTATAAGATGATCCTGTCTTTTCTCTTTGCAGGTCACTTCAACATTTTCGTAGGTGATCTCAGTCCTGAGGTTACTGATGCCACATTATTTGCATGCTTTTCTGTTTATTCTAGTTGTTCGTAAGTGTCTCTTCTCATGAATTGGTCTCTCAAATATCTCTGTTTTTTTTTTTGGTTCTTTTGTCAAACAATACATGTGATGAAGCTCTAGAATCTTTATTACAGATTAAGCTTATTATATTTTCTTTTTGTTGTTGGGTTGGCCTAATTTGATTTCTGTTCGTCTTAGAGATGCAAGAGTCATGTGGGATCAGAAGACTGGGCGCTCTAGAGGCTTTGGGTTTGTCTCATTCCGGAACCAACAGGTAGCATCTTCTTGAGCAGAAATGAATAGATCAAAGATTTGGTGTCTTTTGCAAATATCTGGAATTTTGAATCTGTTTTCTTTTGTTTCTGTTGAAATTCATTGTGAGTTTAATTTTCGAAACCCTAAAGAAATATTATTAGGCTTTGACATAGTGAGATCAAATTTCTTTTAGTCACTTTTAAAGCATTAGCCTCAACCTATCCAGTGCTTCATAATTGTTCTTCATACGTAAGAAAATTCTCATCATATTTAATTTTCTTTCAGGATGCTCAAAGTGCAATAAATGACTTAAATGGTAAGAACAATGATATAGTTTTTCGTTTTAAATTCGTCTGTATGTATATTGAAACCAAGAATGCAAGGGACTGATGGGTGCTACAACTTGATTAAACTGGAGGGAGGGAAAAAATGGATATGGTCACTGGTCCATTTTGGATACCTGCCTTGACAACTTTTACATGCCGAGCCAGCTTTTTTTTCTTTCAATTGGTTTACTTGTTTGAGGTGTTTCTTTTCCTATAATATGTAAGATGTTAGCAATCGAGTTAGAGCCTCTATATATGTTCACTGATTAATTTTTCACTCATGGCTTTTATATGAACTGTTATTGGAGCAAGGTTCTTATACTAATTCATTTATTCAGTTCCGAGATACTATAAGTACTGCAGCCTTTTAGTTTATTCTCTGGCCCTTAACTTTAACTTTAACTTTGTAAGTCATAAGTGCCAGTTTCTTCAACTGGCAGCTATAGAGTAGATTTTTAAAAAGTATAGAAGCGTGGAAAAAGTTTCACATAGGGCTGCTACGCACTGGTGTGGGCCAACAATTTGGTGGCATCACTTTATGTTACACAGAGCGCACCTAATAGGCAGCTGCACTAGCCATGTGCTGTAGCTGCCTATCCGAATGACTCATAGTTACAAGCCCTTGTAGCTTCCTAGTTTACTTATAGGGCCCGCAATTTCATGTTCCATATTTCTCACCATAGTCTGAACTCTATGGTGAAATGTGCAGGTAAGTGGCTTGCCAGTAGACAGATACGCTGCAACTGGGCAACAAAAGGTGCTGGTACCAATGAGGATAAGCAGAGTTCAGATGCCAAGAGTGTGGTGGAACTAACAAATGGTTCCTCAGGTGAGTCCAGGTTCATGCTTGATATGAAAGAAACTACTTCCCAAAAAAAGTGATATTCACTTGACTGGCATTGGCATGAATTAAATTTTCCTTTTCTTTTATTGTTTGTGTGAGAGATTGAGATTTTTCTATGCTGTCTTTGAGAAACTCATATTCTCTTTTGATTCTGCAGAAGACGGAAAAGAGCCAACAAACAATGAGGCTCCCGAGAACAACGCCCAATATACCACAGTCTATGTTGGCAATCTTGCTCCAGAGGCAAGACAATTTCTTATTTACTAGTTATCTCCGTCCTCTCTCTCTCTCTCTCTCTCTCTCTCTCTATATATATATATATATATATATATAATATTCATGAATGTCCGTCTCTATTCGTCACATATTAATTTCAACTACCCCAAGGAAGTAGTGGCAGAACTGAGGTTGAGTTTCAACTTTAAGTATTGGTGCTTATTAATCTATGTGGGGAGGTTAAAGATGCAGAGAACAAATTGAAGAACAGTACTTGCATTAGAAATTCTAGTGCCATCAGTGGTTGTAGTGGCAGAACTGAGGTTGAGTTTCAACTTTCAGTATTGGTGATTATCAATCTATGTGGGGAGGTTAAAGATGCAGAGAACAAATTGAAGAACAGTACTTGCATTAGGAACTCTAGTGCCATCAGTGGTTTGAAACCTGTTCCTTTTGTTTTGTTACAGGTCACTCAGCTTGATCTTCATCGTCACTTCTACGCTCTTGGTGTTGGAGTCATTGAAGAGGTTCGGCTTCAGCGCGATAAGGGATTTGGATTTGTCAGGTTTAATACTCATGGTGAGGCAGCTCTGGCTATACAGATGGGAAATACTCAGTCGAATCTTTGTGGAAGACAGATAAAGGTGGGTTTTATGCTATAATTTGTATATTGCAACTCTCAAGATTGCTGGCACACATTGTGGGTTGGTGTTTTGCATTTACTTGTTGGACTATATTCATGTCACTGAATTTTGTTTTCATAGTTTTCATTTCTATGTATCAACAGCTGAGTTGTTTGTTGTGGTTGCAGTGCTCTTGGGGCAGCAAGCCTACTCCAGCAGGAACAGTCTCAAATCCACTCCCTCCCCCAGCTGCAGCGGTGCCTTTACCAGGCCTCTCTGCAACTGACCTGTTGACCTATGAGCGGCAACTAGCAATGAGCAAGATGGGTGGTGTCCATGCCCTCATGCACCCTCAGGGACAGATTCCTCTTAAGCACGGGGCTATGGGAATGGGCACCGCTGGAGCAAGCCAGGCTATATATGATGGTGGATTCCAGAGTGTTGCTGCTGCCCAGCAGCTCATGTACTACCAGTAATAATGTACAAGATAAATGCGACAGCCTACATATATTCCTGCACTATGCAGGCGTTATCCGAGAGATATAAACCCCTTAGGAAGCTATTTATTGTTTATCCCTCCCTTATGTGGAGAGGTTACCCTGTCTTATATGCTTGCTATCTGTGTATGGATATGTAACATGTATGATCTCCCGTCTTCCTCCCTTTTTTTTTTTTTTTAATGATGAGAGTTTATTGTTATCAAGATTGTTGGCCTTTTTTCTTTAACCACGGTGAAGCATGTAAAACCCACTTTGGTATGGTTGGCTAAGCAAATAGATGAAGAGTTTTGGTTAGGAGTTGTGCATATTACCAACATTTTGTGCAATTTTCTCAACACGGGTGGATTATTAGTATCTTGGCATTTCTACCTGTGGGCTTGTATGAAGTGAATAATAGCTTTCCTTAACAGTCACAAATTTAAGATACAATATCTAACAAATGATTTCATCCATCAAAACTGACTCTAGATATCAAAGTGAAACTAACATGGTTGACCTTGATGGGAACACGAGACGGGTAAGAGGCATCCTACAAGAAAGAACTACTAACAGTAAACCAACAACAAATTGATCCGCAGGCATTTCCAGGTGAAAAGTCATCCGCACCTTTCTCATGATAATCCATACCAACTCCAGTAAATTCATGTGACAAACTTCTGTTCTTAAAGCTGGTTCAGTCTTGCTCCAACCTTGCTATATAATTGTCATAGTACTTTCCTGCGCTCTCAAGATCTCCAAGTTCCGTATAACAATCAGCAATCGCTCCATAAGCTTCTGTGTTTCCCGAGTCTTCACCTTCTCGCTCAGAGATGGCCAAAACCATAGAATGGTACTTGATGGCATCTCGATACTGGCCCTGTCTTTGTAGTGAGGCTCCTGAGAGATGCAAATCAAATTACTTGAAGAAAACACAAAAAATTATATATATACCGCAGCAGTCCCAGTTGAATCTAAGATATAAGACCAACTAATGCAGTTAGTAGTCTGTTACAAATATAGCCAAGTAAATGTTATAACATAATTTATGTTTTCATTTGTTGCTCCGAACAGTTGCATTGGCTTTTTTTTTACCTAGGAACCTTGCAACTGTTTCCTTACTTGTCAATGAATGAGTTTGGGATCTCTCCTTAAGTTCTATTTGCACATCATACAATGACAGGGCTTAACTAATGAAACTCCAATGTGTCTAGGCTACTCTGAGTATTATATTAGTAAATGAGAGAGGAGTAATGAAAAAAAGGAATGAAAACAGACCTAGACCCCTTGCAGCTTTCTTCTCCTCAATCGAGTCCTTTAAAGTTTGAGCCATCTCCAGAGCTGCCTTAAACTCAATAGATGCGTTCTGTGGTTCTTGATTTCTCAAAAAGTTTTTCCCAGCCTTCAATCGAGAAATCAACTCATGCTTCCTTGGATCAACTATAACCTCACTCTCTGGTATTCTTCCACTGGGAGCATAACTCAAAGTGGGAGCATATGATTCAATCTTAGCTTGTCTTCTCAGAGCAGTATTAATCTGTCGTAACTGTTCATTCACTCGCTGTAATTCCCCTTTCCTCTGCCGAGCAACCAGCCCTATGATACAAACACTAAGCTATCAACGATATAATGAATACTTTTCAATAAAGACATCCTTCCAAAAAAATGTAAAATTACTTGATACATGTTAACTATTATACTCTATGTGGAACATTAACAATTCTGATCATAAAGCAAGTAATATCTTACCACCAACGGCAGCCCCTATAAGGGCAACAGATAGCAGCAGAGGCATGTTAAAAAAGGAGTCATCAGCCTCACATGTTTCAGCCAAAGCTTTCAAAGGTGTTGCGAAAATTAAGGCATTACCAAGCAGAAGCTCCATTCCTGGGAATCTTAATTTATCTACCTGCAAAAGTAATCACCAAAAATAAGCACATGCATCTTAGTAAAACTAGACAAACTGAAAACATCTCATCATGACAATATTCGCGACATCTACCAGTCTGATTGCCATTTATCCCCTGGAGGTTAGGAATGTGTACAAGTATACAATGCCTCCAACACGTGTTATAAACCCGGGAATCAGCATATTGGCAAAATTAGATCACCCCAACCTCCCAAGGATATAGATAGAAGCTGATAAAGGATGAACTCACCATCATACCTGACATTTTTCAGCCGGCAGCCTCTCCAACAGCTCATTCTGATTGTTTCCAAATGCTGCCACAACCTTTTCGACTCTAAATGGAAGAAACGTCGACTTCCATGGTTCTATCAATGAAAAACACTTCATCTCAATATACAGGTACAATCCAAATAAAGAACAAACATTGTTCAAGTGATCACCTCTAATTCCAACCCTTCAAGTTACTTGGCATTATAGAAAACACATTCTATCTGATAATGTTAACAGTTATCCAATAATAATGATAACAGTATGACATTTTCACATTGTCAAAACTATAAAAGGAGGAAACTTTTCGATTTCTGAACAAGCTACATTTGAATTGGTAGAGACCCTTTTACTGAAATGTGATGATTCTGAGCTCATTGAACAAACATGAAACCAAACTGTGGGAAAGTAAAGATTGGTAGTAGACATTCAAAAGAGTAAGCAGTTGGGGGGGGGTGCTACAGAAGTTACCGGAAAGGTTGGACTTGCTGGGGAACTTACCGGAGCGCCGAGATCGGCGGGAGGAGTTGGGGTGAGTGAAGAAGCAAGAGAAACGACCGACCACTGCCATTGCTGCTGGTTTGGATAAACTGTGGGTTTTTCGATATAAAGAGAATGTTTGATCGCGTAAAGTGACCACACTCTAAGATAAAATTACAGTTTTGCCATTTTGACGTGTGAAGAAAGTAAAAAAAATTCAATAAAACGAAGAAAATGATAAATCGTAATTTTGACGCGTTTCCTCTGAGGATTATAAATCCGAGTGAGGAGAGGAGAAGGAACAAGAAATGTTTCCTCTTACCTACACCAAGTTCTGGTCATCCACAAATTTCTAAACTCAGATGATGAACAAGATGAAATTCTCCAAGTTCGTACGCCCCCAAGTTCCCAATCAAGAAAGAAGTTCTGCTACTTCTTCTTCTGTGCTCCCTGAAAACCCTAAAGTGAACAAGAAGTGTTCACTTTCAGTTGTCGATTAGAAAGTGGCGAACAAGAAGATGAAGGTTGTCGTCTTCTATTCGTCCCTTGTCGCCAAAATCACACCGCAGTGCTTTGCTAAAGATCTGCTATGCCGATACAATTTTGAGAGCTCAGAAGAAAATTGAGGAGACTGCAAGCGACGCGTTCAAAGTCCAAAAGGAGTCAGCGGAGAAGAGACAAGTTGAAGAAAACAAGAAGTTTGAAGCGCAGTTGAGAGAGGCACAGAAGTTGGCTGATCTAGCGTCCAAAAAGAAACAAGTAGCACAAAGATTGGCTGGTCTTGAGTGCAAGAAAGAACAAGAGGCAATTGAAAAGGAAAGACAACGAGTAGAACAAGTCCGTAGAGAACAACAAAGGAGAAGAGAGAGGCTGGTTCGTGAAAAGATGGAGGCTGCCGCTGCTGTATGTGAGAAACCTTACTGCTGCACATTGAAGGACATTGGCATTTTGCGTCGGTGTGATCACGCCTGGTCATGGGGTCATTGGGGGTGTGTGGGGAGGGCAATACCGACCGCCGTTGGAGAAGATAGGTCTCTTCATCAAGGAAGATTGCGGAGTTGATTTGCAAAGGGCTAAATTGGAGGAAGGGGAGATCAATGAAGAGTTGGAGAAATGAGAAATCATTGAGGACTTAGAAGAAGGAGAAATTTATTGATATCATTGGTTTATTCAAGTTTTGCATCAATTTGTGGTACTGTACATCCAGTGGCGGATCCAGGATTTATAGGTGGGGTGAGCTTAAATTTTTTTTTTGCCTTAAAAATCTCAGTTTGGGATCATTATGAGAAGATCTACAAAGATAAACTCAAGTCCATAAGCAAACTCATGCTTTGACTGTAAGTATTAGAAGAACCTTGATGTTAATCAAGATAGTACCGCACAAGAAAAATAAGAATAGGTTCATTTCCACACTGATGATTGTATGAGACTATGAGGAGCTTTATAGCTAACCCAGCTGCATTGATAGTTCATGTCTTTTTGTGCCTCTTTTTACACAAAAAAATCCACATTTTCAAATAAATTTTGGCGTTTTGGTGAGAATTATCAACATTGGTATCTTTACCAAATATAGAGTCAGCTAATGGAATTTTAGACGAGCAATTTTGTGGTTGCAGACCACTTCTCTGCGTTTCAGTACCCATATTTCTCTCTAACCAGGACAGTACAAATTTTTTTTTTATGAAATGGCAATGTTAGGCACTTGCGTATTAGAAGAAACAAAAAGTATAAGTGAATGATGGAATGCCCCAATGTGCTTTTGTAAAACTGCAGCAAGGAATGTAGGCCTTACTTATGTCTTGATGAATTACACACAGAAGTGATAAATGTGAGATATAAGGACAACATGCACTACACTACTACCCTCTCTATGTCTATGTCTTCTTGTCTAGGTTAATTTTACATGTATAATTTGTGAATATGAATTCACCAACAACAATCAATATATGCAGATATTAGATCTGTTCAACAAGGCGCCTCTTAATAGTATCTGGTTCAGGGTTCGCTTCTTTCTCAGCAGCAGATGAAAGGTGGAATATCATCATCATCCGTAAGATACTTCTGCACATAATATATAATGATTGCAATAAGATACTTCTCCCTTTTTCCATTTGTTTTTGTTTTTACCATTTGACCCAACCAGGAAAAGAGGGGTGAACAACTCAACAAAGAGAACTCCAGACGACATGTCGTCCAGCTAGTCCAAACCCCTGGAGCAAAACCCAGTCTTACTCTCTGTAAAACCCAAACGAAGCCTTCAAATTGTAACCCTCAACACTCGTCGCTCCTCCTCCTCCTCCTCTTCCCGCCCTCCGCTAGGGTTTCCACCGGCGACGGACTTCGACATGGACGCCTCCCCCAGCTACTTCGACCCCGAAAACCTCTCCACCCGCGAGCAATTCCGCCGCTACGGGTTCGTCCTCTCTCTCTCTCTCTCTCTCTCTATAATCTCAAATCTCAATAATTCAAAATCAAAACTCAAATTTACTATAATCAGTGAAACTCGATTTCAATTCTTAATGATTATGACTGTGCAATGCCATATCAAATCTGTGTACCAATCGAACCTGCTAGACCTAATTTGTGATTTTGAAACCAGGAAAAGGCACCCGAGCTCGAGCATTTCGCCCTACCGAGACGACTCGGCTTCTTCCCCCTCCAGGCTACTCTATGATAGCCTGAACAACCTCCACAGCCCCACCAACACTGCACTTCTTCTTGAACATATCAAACAAGAAGCAGACAGCACCACTTCTACTCCTGCTGCAGCAAAGATTTGCTCCGTGGGGAAAAGGCGGTCCTCCTTTGATGTCACTGAGGTGGATGACACTGCCGAGGAGGCCGGCCGCTCCTCGTTGAAGCTCTTCAAGCACGAGGAGGACGCCCTGGCTGACGATGGAGACACCACTTTCGCCCTGTTCGCGTCGCTGCTCGACTCTGCTCTTCAAGGTTTACTCAGCTAGATTGTACTTGACGGCACTGCGATTTTTAGTTGTGTTGTATGACTGGAGTTTGGTGGTACATTTTTGGTTTCAGGGGTGATGCCTTTTCCGGACCTGATACTTAAACTAGAGGAGTCTTGCAGAGATGTTTCGGAGTCGATTATGTATGTCCTCGTTTCGACAGTAGTTGCAATGTATCTATTAGTGTTGCGAATGTGCATTTGTTTGTGTATAAATGTGATGTTCGGCTATTCTCTAGGTATGGTTCCAATATACGGCATCGGGTTGTAGAAGATAAGTTGATGAGGCAGAAGGCTCAGCTCCTGCTTGATGAGGCTGCTTCTTGGTCCCTCTTGTGGTACCTCTTTGGGAAAGGTAATTTCTGTCTCTAATCCGTACTCTTAGGCTATATGATGTCCTTCATGTCCATAGTTACATACTATGTGCTACGAGTTATTGTGTGAGAGTTTAGTTTTCTTTGTGCAGGGACTGAAGATATCCCTAAAGAACTCGTCCTGGTAATTCATTTTCCCTAAAGACCTAAATATATCAATTCTTTTTGTTGAACTTGTAAAGTTCAAAAAAAGCTCATGGAGGAGTTTATTCTAATATTATTATATTGACCCATGTCAGTTTCCTTCAACTTCACATTTGGAGGCTTGCCAGTTTGTTGCAGACGATCTTACAGCACAATTATGCCTACGAATTGTTCAATGGCTAGAAGGCTTAACTTCCAAAGCACTTGATCTGGAAAGAAAGGTTGCACTTACTGCTTCATATTTTATTGCCGAATATCTTAAAATTTGCACAATCCGTCAAGATTATCATCCATTAGGCAAGTTTGTGGTCTTTTTGTTATTGTCTATGTGGAGAATATAACCCTTTATTAACCTTCAATGAATGTGTGAGTCTTACATACCAACCAGTTTTGAATTGGAATCTCTCAAATGCTTGTAGGTACGAGGGTCTCATGTTGGTGCCTGTCTCCCAAGCTCTGGAATTTGGTTTCATACTCAACGATATCTTAAGAAAGGAGCATCCAGTACAAATACTGTTCATCACTTGGATTTTGATGCTACGACACGTGAACATGCTCAACTACGACCTGATGACAAAGTATTGTTTTGGTTTCCTTTCAAATTTTTTCATGTTTGCTGAAATTTCATAGTTTTGTCCAGTTCCTTTACTGCAAACATATATGTATATATGTATATTTTACAAAACATGTTCCAATCAAACCAAGTGTTTTATTAGAATTTTTTGGTGATGCTTGCCTTCTCTTTCGGAGGTTGGATAAAACAATATACTGCCGGTCTAGCTCAATTTTATTTAATCAAACACAAATAAAGGCAAATAGCAAATATAGTAATGGAAAGTACCCTAGATAGTAGATCCTTTAGGTTGTAACATAGATAACATGCTCTGGCTGGTGCTAAGCTGCACGAGTAGTTGGTCTCCTCCATAGTATCCTACTTTTGCTTATTTTTGTATTGAAAGTGGCTAAGGTGTTCTTAATTCAGAGTCAATTAACTTAATAGATGGCCCCAGCTTCAACACCACTCCTTTTGCTAGCCAGTGATTCACAGACCTACTTCTAACTTAAGTTATTGATTGGATATTTTTCCTCATATTGTTGAATGTCAGGTATGGGAGTTTGTGACATTGTAGTATTCCTGTATCTCGTACAGCATTAGAAGTTTAGAACATAGTCACTAGGTGTCTATTTTGGTACACGCATGTTCCTTTCAATCAGTATTAGTATTAACCAATCTATTCTATCAGAAACATGATGAATCTCTTCTGGAAGACGTCTGGACTCTTTTGAGAGCAGGAAGACTGGAGGAGGCATGTGACCTTTGCCGATCAAAGGGACAGGTAAGTGAAGGTCTGAAAAATATGAGAGTACTACATCTAAACTCAGTGATGCTGTCCTAAAAGATACTAAAATTTTGATAGGCATGGAGAGCCGCAACCTTGTGCATATATGGAGGTTCTGACCAATATCCGTCAATTGAAGCCCTGGTAAGGAATGGAAAGAACAGAACCTTGCAAGCCATTGAATTGGAAAGTCGCATAGGCCACCAATGGTATCTCTGGAAATGGGCTTCTTATTGTGCATCCGAGGTATGGTTGAATGAAATGGATTTTAGTCTCTTAGATCAAGGTCATAAAATGACAACATCGTCAACTATGAGTATGAAAACAGATGCATTTTCTAACTTTTGACCACCATTGATGTTAGAATTATTTTTGCATATACATTTTGTCTTTTCCCCCTTTCAATTATCTAACATATAATTTTTCCGTTTTATCTTGAATATTAAGAAAATAGCTGAGCAAGATGCTGGGAAGTATGAAGCAGCAGTCTATGCGGCACAATGTAGCAATTTGAGGCGCATGCTTCCAATCTGCACTGACTGGGAGGTATTTGCTCCCACCAACTCTCAGTTCTCCTTTAGTCTCATATGATGAATTAACTGATTTCTTTATAAATGATTTATTCTCTGGGTGGAATTGTCAATAGCTTTGCTCTGCATATAATGCTAATTGTTCTTATTCAGAGCACTTTTAATTGAGAAGTTACAATGTATTACATCATTTAGATCCAAAATCTACTGTGTAAGTCTTGCTCTAGTACATTGTAGCTTTATAGGAGAAATAACCGCACATACATTTTATTTAATTACCAGCAAGAATTTCAACCACAGATTTAGGTTGACCCCTTTGATTAAGTCAAAGAAAACACAAAAGACCATAGATCCCTTTCAAGCATAAGAGTCAGCCAAAGATGATCAACTATCTTATTGCGCAAGAAACAAAGTTAGATAAAAATCTTGTTCCATGTTTAATGGTTTCAAACTTTCAAAGTTCAATATGTAATGCAGCGGTTCTGCCCTCAAAAACAAAGCCCCTTTTGCAGGATAAATGTGTTTGTTGTATAGAAGTAGTTGAGATGTGTTGGAATCATGATGATACTGATTCTTCTTGACATTGATTGTTTTTGTGATTACCTTGTATCACCACCATCAGGTTTAGATGTCTCTAATTCTGAGCAAATATGTTTGCAGTCAGCGTGCTGGGCAATAGCAAAGTCGTGGCTAGATTTTCAAGTGGATTATGAATTGGGTCATTTACAACCAGAAAGAGTGGACCAAATCAAAAGCGTTGCTGATGCAATAGATGGAAGTCCAGCACATGGTGATGGAGCTGTTCCGACTTCAAGTGGATCAGGAAGTTGGCCACTCCAAGTTTCAAACCAGCAACCACGGCAACTTTCAGATCTTATTCAGAAACTTCATTCAGGGTACTTTTTTTATTTATTACATAGTTCATTAGTTTGAACGTGTTTATCATGCAGTGTTGTGTACTGGTAATGAAAGTGTAAATTATTGATTTAGGGAATTAGTCCATGAAAGTGTTACCCGAGGATGCAAGGAGCCGCAACGACAAATTGAGGTATCATCTCTCTATTTTTTGCTAGAATTTTTTTTTTCTTGGATTGGAAAAGCTTCTTTCTAATGTGTTTTTGATTTAGTAAAGATTTTTCCTGATGACATCTCTTTTAGGACAAAAGAACACTTTTATGTAGAAACACCTTAAAAGGGAAATTCTTCTAATACCAATTTTACAAACGGCTGAAAAACAATATCAAGGAAAATATAAAAAAGAAAAAACTTTTTGAATGTGTTTGTCAGGCTGAAGTCTTGATCAAATCAGGATGAACTAAAAAGCTAGAAAGAATTTCCTAAATTTTTACTGAACAATGAAATGTTTTTCAGCAATGTGTTCAAGAGATATTATGGCCTTATGGCACAACACTTATCTGCCTTGAACCTGGAGTTATTTATTTGTTTAAGGAAATTCTGTTAGTTGGGTATATTTTATTTCTGTTGTCTTACGAATGATATGTTTATAATATTGAGAGTGAGATGTTAAATAAGCTGTCACTCCTGCATGTATTGCACAGTTTTTGGGAGACTCTCTCTCTCTCTCTCTCTCTCTCTCTCTCAAGGAAGGATACAGACTTTACACTTGTAATAACACATTGTTTGACAGATGATTCTAATGTTAGGGGATATCCCACGTTTGCTGGACCTTATATGGTCATGGATTGCACCTTCAGAAGATGATCAGAACATCTTCAGGTAATGTTATTAGTTGCCTGCATACCTTTGTAATATAATTCTGAAAGGACATCTGAGTGACTTCCTTAGTGCTGGACCTTGCAATTTCATTACATTTTGTATGGCCACATACAAAACTATGCAAATGGGGTTATATTCGCGACAATTGACAATATATATCCTTTGGGATAGGACTTTATTAGATATTAAACAGCATGCAAATTTCACAATCGTTGTTTAGTGTGCTTCATATATTTAGTGTTCATATAGTTTGATTAATGGGCATGTGTTTGTCTTTCAGGCCTCATGGGGATCCCCATATGATTCGGTTCGGTGCACATCTAGTCCTTGTGCTTAGATACTTACTTGATGATGAATTCAAGGATACTTTCAGAGAGAAAATCATGAATGTTGGTGATCTCATTGTGCACATGTATGTAGTTTCAAGTCACTGTTGCCAGTTTCTTTGTAGGATGATTACATCTTGTGGAACCAATAAGTATTTTCAGCCTTAAAAAGGTTTGGGAAAGTTCAATTCAATTGTATGAAACTATGAAATGAATTAGTAAACTAGATGATTATGGGATCCCTAATTTAAACTGTGTAAAATGTCTAACCAAAGCAGAGCATACTGTTTGCAAAATACACTGCTGAATCAAAATTAACAGTTGGTGGCTCCCATTCCAGGTATGCTATGTTTCTCTTTTCCAATCAACATGAGGAGCTGGTGGGCATATATGCTTCTCAGCTTGCACGCCACCGTTGCATCGACCTCTTTGTGCACATGATGGAATTGAGACTGGACAGCAGGTAACTTGACTCTTAATTGTGATTATGAGGTCATTGCTTATTTGCATTTTATATTGCCTTCTGTTAATGGGAAGTAACTATTATAGTCCGGACTTAATTTGCATTTGAACTAGTTTGTATGTGTGCAGCCGAACATCTCTTATTTGCATACTTATTGCACTGTAAATCCATGATTTTTGCATATTCCAGAATGTACTGTAGGTTTTAATTTAGGTTCTGTAGTACTCTGTTTTTAATCTATATTGCTCTGTGGATGGATGGTGCATGCACTCTTATAAAACCTCGTATATATTTTATAATTATTCTGTGTTGCTTGACAGTTTGCATGTGAAATATAAGATCTTCCTCTCTGCCATAGAGTATTTACAATTTTCTCCCTTAGACAACTCAAAAGGAAGTTTTGAAGAAATTGTTGAGAGGTATTTCGATTTCTTGGGCCTTCTTTACTTTGGTGGTTCGAAGAATACAATTTGGATCTTCTTGTAATGTTATTCTCCTTTTCACAACCTATTTAAACAGGGTTTTGTCAAGATCTAGGGAAACCAAAGTTAGTCAATATGATAAGGTATCGGGTGTTGCCGAGCAGCACAGGTTGCAGAGTCTCCAAAAAGCAATGGCTATCCAGTGGCTATGTTTTACACCCCCCTCCACCATCAGTAATGTTGATGATGTCAGCAGAAAACTTCTTCTACGTGCATTAGTACATAGGTAAGTTGTATCTATGTTTATTAGAAATATCTCTGCAGTAGGGTTTGGAACATTAAGCTGGTTTCTTGTATTTACTAATACCCATCGGAAACACGTGAGAACTATTATCGGTGTTTTCACCTGCTGTTTTCAGTGTTTTGTATTTTTTGCTCTTTGCAAATGAAAGGAGGTGATTTTTAGTAGTGCTATGTGATTCTCTACGTGGTATATTGCTGGCTTAATTGCTTAGGACAGTCACGGATTTGATTTGAGCCGTGGCTGTGCTTGAGGTAGGAACTAAGAGTGGGTGAGATAAAACATGTGGTCCTCCTACTGACCAGTTACTGCTTTCATATTGACACTTCAAGATCTGTTTTCTGTATTTTCCATGTAGCAATATATTGTTCAGGGAGTTTTCCCTGGTTTCAATGTGGAGAGTTCCTGCAGTGCCGATTGGTGCCCATTCATTACTTAGTTTTCTGGCTGAACCTTTGAAGCAATTGTCAGAATCTTCTGATGACTTGGAGGATGTTTCTCTAAACCTGAAAGAGTTCCATGACTGGGTACAGTAGTTTGTCATCCTTTCACTTTCTTACTATCTTCCCTGTTCATTTTTCCAACTTCTTAGTATATTTGCTATTATTTATCTATGGGCTTATATAATTATACTTGGTCTTCAACAGAATGAGTATTATTCATGTGATGCAAAATATCGGAATTGGCTGAAAATTAAACTGGAGAATGCAGAGGTGTCCTCGACGGACCTCTCAATGGACGAAAAGCAACGGGCTGTTTCAGCAGCCAAGGAGACTTTGAATTCATCTCTGTCATTGCTACTGAGTAAGTTGGGTTTATTATTTCTATTATATGTGAAAAAGAAAAATCCTCTGAAACATTATTGGATTGATTACTGATATAGGTCCAATTTTTGTGCATTCTTTTATTTTCCAATTAAAGTTTTAACATACAACTAATATGTTTTGGCATTAGGAAAAGAAAATCCTTGGTTAGCTTCTGGTCAAGATAACATGTATGAATCTGCGGAACCTATATATCTTGAATTGCATGCCACGGCAATGCTATGCTTGCCTTCTGGTGAATGTCTGTTTCCAGATGCAACTGTGTGTACGACATTGACGAGTGCTCTTTACACTTCAGTGAGTGAGGAAGATGTGTTAAACCGGCAATTAGAGGTAAAAAAAACCTACTTGTGCTTATATTCTTTACCAAGAATGAGTTATTGCTAGTGAGAATTAGTATCAGAGTTGCAATATCTGAGATGTTGGTGTTTGCATTTCTAATTTTTCACACATTTTTTTTGCTTTTATTATTATTATTTTTTTCTCACAGACATGATCTGGTTTTTGTAGTTAAATGTCTCCATATCATCAAAGGATAATTGCTGTGTAGAGGTTGTGCTTCGCTGCATGGCAATTCCAGGTGATGGTCTTGGTCCACAGGAACACGATGATGGTGGTATTCTTGGTACCGTTATGGCTGCCGGCTTTAAAGGTAATTATATAATATTGAGGCTGCAGTGATACTTTCTTTTGCTTGCCACATTCCTGTTCTAAACAATATCACTAATTAGAGTTCCAATTTATTGAAAGAAATCGGCCTTTGAATTTTTTCCTCAATCTTGTCATTACTGAATTCTTGATGAGCTAACCAAAGTGGTATCAAAATTCATACCTACTCACCAAAGATTAGAAATGTTTAAAATAAAAAAAATGTGGAAGGAAAGATTATGAGGGAAGCACAGTTAGTCTTCTGATGCTGATTTTGGCAAATGAAGGTGACTGCACTGATTAATCTTCTTTGCAGGTGAGCTACTTCGATTTCAACCTGGAGTTACAATGGACATTTCGCTATTAGATGCCTGGTATTCGAGCAAGGATGGTTCTTTAGAGAGTCCAGCAACTTACATTGTGCAGGGCCTTTGTCGTAGGTGCTGTCTTCCAGAAGTCATTCTTCGATGCATGCAGGTACTTTTTCCACGGAAGCCTCTTATATGAAGTATCTTCAAAATGTTGAACTATAATACCTAAAACCATGCACACCTCTAATGGTGCAATGGATTTCACATCTGCAGGTCTCACTTTCGCTCATAGAGTTGGGCATTGCACCTGAAAGCCATGATCAGTTGATCGAATTAGTTGCTTGTCGTGAAGCTGGGTTTCTTCATTTGTTTAGTCACCAACAATTGCAGGTATGCCAAAGTTTTGTTTCAGTTGTTAACATGGGAGGTGATACATACTAAGTTTTCAACCATGATGCCCTTCTGCCATACCATAAATGACTCAAAGAAATGCACCTTGTTGCTCCTGGGGGACCTCTGGTATTGTAAAAGATGAAATATCTACCACCAAAATTTGAAATGTAAATAAGTTTGATATCCCTTTGAGGAAAGGTCCCCCAGCATGGATAAATATCTGGGCATAGAGAGCCTTTGAGGAAACTGTGTTAAAAAAAAAGAATTAAAAAAATATAGTAGGTATCAATTCCCTGAAGTGATTAGATTCATCACTAAAACTCTGCTGGTTATAATTTTGTCAAAATAGGGTTCTGTATGTTTAATGAAGTTAGTCGCTTGAAAGATAAGAACCAAATGACAATACATGATCTTGTGGGGATGTACAGCTCCAATGGTAGTACTTAACATTTACCACCACCCCATAGGTCATCTATTTAACCACTACCGTGGGTTCAATATAACCAAAAGGCAGGGCATAGCTGAGCTTAATCCATTATTCAGGAGCTGCCGTGCAGTTTTCTTTGCCCTTTGTTGCGGTTGATTTACAGGCCGATTTATTAAATAGCTATTTTACCTGCAGGAATTTTTATTGTTTGAGAGGGAATACTCGATAAGCCAAATGGAGAGTCAAGAGGAATTTTTTTCTTGACTGTTGGTGAATATGAACGATATTCATTGCTCGCACAAGGCTGAATAATCATGTTGTAAAATGGTAGCCTGTTTATCTGTAATAGGTTTTCTGGAACACTGACAGGTGTAAATTATATATGAAGATTTACGGTTTGTACTTTTTAGAGGTTCTTTTTAGACTTCTTGGGGTGGATCCCTACTTGTCCTTTGGCTATCTTTTTGATTACTTTGGTGCATCAATGTATCATATCTAGATGTCTAGCTTAGGGGTGGCACTTCCGAATTGAAAAACCGAAAACTGAGCTGAAAAAACCGAGCAGAAATCGAAAAATATTGAACCGAACACAAACGAACCGAATTAATTGATTTGGTTTCTAATTTGAGCACATAAGAAACTAAACCGAAAAACTGAATTATTTATAAAACAATTTCGTTTTATGTTTATTTTACCGAATATTTGATTTGATTAATGTGATTTTAAGTTTTATATTATATATAATTATATGTTTCTTTTATATATAATCATCTATGTATATATATGTAGGCCTACATATGTATGTTTTAAATAAGTTTGCTAAAACAAACACACACACACACACACATATATATATATATATATATATATATATATATATATATAAGCGGATGTGTAATTACTAAATCCGCCTCAATATGATATAAGAATAAATGTCTTTAAATATATATAAGAATATATATGCATATATATATACACACATAAATATATACACATATAAATAGATTTATATACATATATGCTTCTATAAAATTTCAAGATGTTTAAATAAAGGATTGAGAGTGGTATGTTGCCTACAATATTAAATTTAAGCCCTCATTTTTTTGGTTGTATTGTAGTTATATATTCATATTTATAATTTTTTCAAATAAGTAAAAAAGAGGGTAAAACCCCAAAACATTCAATATGTCAATTTTAGTTTAATTCAGTTTTTTGTTTGCAGAAATGAAAAAACCGAATTGAACCGAACCGTTTAGTTCAGTTTTCGATTTTACATGTTTAAAAACCGTGAACTGAGCCGAAATTCAAATTCAGTTCAGTTCCTGATTCATGTCCAAAACTGAACCGAATGGACCGAACCGAATGGACCGAAGTCCACCCCTAATCTAGTTGTTGACATAAAGATTGATCATCATTCTATACATAATTAAAAAAAACCTTAATTTTATTGATTCATGATACTATTTAGATTGGCAAATCTTTTTAGTGAAAATGCTCTTGGATTCTCATATGAATATGTTAAAATCAGAAGAGATAAGAATTCTTATCTCTAAATTAGCTCTTGGTTTCTCATTCCTTTACTGGTGAGTGAAATGACAATTGTTGGCCTTCGCCCTTTTCTGATTCATGGAATCATGGGAACAAATTGGTGAACTGAACGAAAGAGTTAAGGGGTTACAGAGTGTAGGCTCAAATTTGTCTTATCTGTCTAATTTCGGATGCCTAGCTCTCGATCAAGGTTCAAAATATCTCTGATATTTCTGATATATTCTTTGATATATTCCTTAAAAAAACGATACATCTTAGGAGTAAATATTTTATTTTCTCCTGTATCTACGATATTTCTCTGATAACATAAAATATTTTCGATATTTATGATATATCCGATGTATTTTCGATATTTTGAAGAAATATTTGAAAATTTTCACTTGAAAAAATTTATCTCGACTTAAGGATGCCTCGAACACTCGAATAAGAGTTTTTGATTAATTAATCACCTAGAGGGATATCAGAAAGAAGACTAGAAGAGTAGTCCCTCGATTGGCTAATTTTTAATTTTTCAAAAAAGATATCCGGATGAGGAGGGAAGATTGAATCTGAACTATTATGAGTAAAGCCATATCAGTGACAAGTGCTCTCCTTGAAGAGAAATTTTTCAGTGTTACCGTAACACCATGTGGCAATGCCTAGTGGTTTACCCTTCCAATCACAATTTGACATATAAGATTTAATTAAAAAATTATATTTAAGCTATTTTGTCAAATACTATTTTGAGTTTCTTTCTAAAATCTTACACCCTAAACCCTAAACCCTAAACCCTAAACCCTAAACCCTAAACCCTAAACCCTAAACTCTAAACCCAAAATCCTAGTTCAAAATCATTAACACCCATGAAGGTCATTTCACAAATAATAAAAATATGTTAAATTATAATTTTGGTGTAATAAATCCATGTGTTGAAATATAACAGGTAAGGAGGACCACTATGTATTATCACGTGGTACTACGGTAGTATATAAAAATTTCTCATCCTTGAGGGAATCCAAATTAAAGGGTCACATAATAGTCTCATGAAGGCCATAACAGGATATCCAAAATTCCAGATGAAGAGTGAGCTTTCAAATAATTTCAGTAACAAATGTTCTCCTTGAGAGATATCGAAATAGTAGCAGTCTTTGTCTCCTTGGCGTCCCCTTAAAGGATATCTAGATAAGGAGTTTTCTCCTTGAGCACTATTGGGGAAAGTAAGAAAAGATCAATCGCATTATGAAAGTTCAGGTTTGTACTTTATATAAATTTTATCATTTATGAAAGTTGATGTATTTCGTGGTAACCAACTATAGTTCATTTACAGCTAACTGGTGGGCATAGTTGGGGTATTATGCACCAAACGTATCAAGAATTGCCATGTGTATTTTAGCACAAACGGCTTCCTCTTTTGCTTGTAAAATAAATTGGAGTACTTTTGCTCTTATTCATACAAAGTAAAGGAACCGTATTGCATATCAGAATTTGGAAAAACTTGTATACTGCTAAGTTACGACTACGTGATAAACGAGAAAAGGATAATGTGATCAATGAAAACAACTATATCTACTTCATGTTGCTAGTGAACCACTTCAGAATGACATTGATCATCTTCATAATTGGATTATGTTTACACACCTCGATGATGAAAATTAAAACCCTACTCCACATATCGTAGAAAATGCAACTGCTTTTAGAATTGATGTGAACAATGTATTATTTGATGAAGTTAGAGACCCGAGAGATGATCTGATAGTGTTAGTGTGTGGGGTGGCGTATCAACTCCAGATAGTTTAGATGATGATGCTGGTGGTGGTGGTAGTGGTGGAAGTCGACAAGGTGGTGAAGATATAATGTTTGAATATGGAAAATCTTATGTGAGTGGAGGATTTGAGCAATTTACTTATGAAAGTAATTTTGATCATGCTACCAAAGATGAGGATCATGGATCTAGAGCAGGTGGTAATGATGCGCAACAACAGAATAGGTACAGGAGGAGAACAAGAGGAGTCATTAATGATCAAAGTATTCAATCTGATGTTGCTTCTGTTGTCTTAAGTTTTAATTCTATTAGTTTAAATACAGAGCATAGTGATGTCAAACGAATCACATTAAGTCAACTATCAATCTGGTTATCTTATTTACGATTATGGTCAGTTTAGAGAAGTATATGATCAATCATCGAGTTAGATTCATTATTACTATCTCATTCTCGGAGAAACTGTCGGTAGCTCGAAAGAGATATGACTATTATGTTAACAATTACAATTTATATTATATATATGGTTTGTATTTGGGCAGAGTATTGTCCTTTTATTGACCAACGTACGGTTTTAAAGCTCCTAAAGCCTCTTTCTGGTACTATATAAATATAATAATTGTATATGTTTGTATGTAATTTAATATTAAATAAATAATTTTGTTTGAAACATAAACAAAATTTTTATCCAATATCCCTGATATATCAGATATACTCTATTAAAAAAAACGATATATTTGCCGATACCGATATTTTTAAACCTTGCTCTTGACTGGGAGAAGGAACACTAGAATTTATTTTCACTAATCGAACTCAAATGCCTAATCCATGATACTAACGTTAATATTCCTGATCAGTACTTACTTTACTTACAAAACTGGAAGATGCTCCCTAGCTTTTGAAGGCATTAATGGTAACATGCGCCTTAATCCTAATGGAAATCTAGATTTTCATACAAGAGTAATTATTTTGTGTATCCGGAACACTGCATGACACTGTCATATGATGTATCCAGTCAATCATATTACTCTATGGTGTGGTAAACATGAAGAAATTTTTCAGTCATCCCGGAGAACAATGTGTTAATGTGTAATGGTTTTCCATTCCAATCACCATTTGATACTTATAGTGTGTTTGGATGAGAGAAATAAAAGAAAGAATTTAATTAAAAGTGAAGATTTTATAATTCCAAAAGACAATTCCCTTGTTTGGCAACTATAGATTGGAAATTCTAGATTTCTATAGAAAATAAAGGATTTAATAAAAAAATCATATTTAAGTTATTTTATCAAAGACTATTTTATGTTTCTTTCTAAAACTGTACACTCTACACTCTAATACCTTAAAATCTAAAACTCTATACCCTATACACTAAACCCTAAACTCTATATCATAAATTCTAAAATCTAAACTCTAAACCCGAAATTCTAGTTCAAAATCATCAATTTCTATTAAAGTCATTTAACAAATAATAAAAATATGTAAAATTATAATATTGGTGTGATAAATCCACGTGTCAAAATATAACAGGAGAGAAAGACCATTAGACACTGCCACATGGTTATTCGGGAGGATTGAAATTTTTTTTGGTAAACATGCACGCGGTGAAATGAGAAAAAAATTATTTAAATATGAGTAACCAATCAGAAATAAACACAGTAAAAAATGAATCAATAATAATGAAGAAGTACGCCACATAGACTATGTACCGTATACATATAATAATTTTTTTTTAGTGGTTCCAACAAATTAAATCTCCTAGTTGTATACTTCGTTAGTTTGTTTGTGCATACAAAGATCCTTTTCAAATATATTCGTGCGCATTCGGCATGCAGTGCTGCCGTCCGTTGGCACACCCTATGCTATGAACTTTCATGGACGGGCAACAAGCTACAGCTAAGTCAGTAAGTCATCAACAACACCTTATAAATTTGTAGCAGTTCAACCCATTTAGGCAAGCAAGTGCAGTCACATCTAGATCATCATCATCTGAAATCACCAGTATTTGCCGAGAGAATCACAACTATGGCCTCTTCCCAGCTTTTCGTCATCCTGGCCATTCTATCAATCTTCGCCCCTACAATTCTGGCAACAGATTATGTCGTTGGTGATTTAAATGGTTGGACTACTGACTTTGATTACCAAGCTTGGGCTCGGGGAAAGATGTTCGTAGTTGGCGACAACCTTGGTAACAATACACGTTAATTAGCGTAATCCAAACTTTATATATCTCTTAGTTCTGTTCGCTTGGGAGTTGGGAACTGACTGTCACAATATATATTTTCCTGTGCAGTTTTTATCTATGCAGCAGGAGTGCACGTACAATGTGCTGAAAGTGAACGGAACCGGGTTTAAACAATGTGCAGCTCCGGCGGGCACTGCGCCATTAACAAGCGGTCATGATATGATAAACCTAGCAACCCCAGGGAGGAAGTGGTATATTTGTGGTGCTCCTAACCATTGTGCTGGTGGTGGACAGAAGCTTGCCATTACTGTGATGCCATCCTCGTTTGCTCCTAGCCCTAGCCCTTTATCTGCAAAATTCGGCTCTCCTAGCCCGAGCCCTACCGCTTCATGCTGAAACTAGCAAGCTGCAACTCTTCAACTAGACTTCATGCAGCAACTTATAATCGATTGTTATAGTTATTGCATTCTTTTAATCGATTAATTTTGGTTTTCCAGTACTGTGGAGAATTCTTTTGCAGTTATTAATAGCTAATAAGTGTGATCAATCAGCTTTGTCCTCTGTGATCAGCTTGTGATACTACAGATGATATATTCCTGAAATGAAGTTTGATTAAGATCAACCTTTTTACCATTATTAATTATGATACGTGTGTTTCCTTCTCAAAAAGAAAAAAAGAAAAAAAATTGATACATGTGTTTGTATATCTATACTCTTATAACCAGAATCTAATTTGTTAACTAAAATAGGTGTGAAATCACATAAATAACCTTAAACCATGAGGTAGTTTAAAACAACTTTTAATATATAAAAGATATAACAGTAACAAGATGATATGTAAAAATATAAATTGAAAAAAAAATAAAACCTACATCTTATTTTTTCTCCACCAAAATAAAAAATAAAAAAATTAAAGAAAATCACGTGTGTAATGACTAATATATTTTTATATCAATTGTGATTGGAATGAGTAAACAGAAAATCTATGCAGGAACATTAATTACAAGGTCTCGTTGACCATATTTATTCATAGAGATCATATTCACACATTTGAGTCGCTAACAATTTGAGAATCTGATTGACATGAAACATTGTATGAACTCATATACATGAACTGCATTTGCCAGATTTTGCCCACATGCGGCCCATGGCGGAACCAGCATAGGGCTTCCCCCAGCTGGAGCCCTAGCCTTGCTAGTTTTCTATCCATATAAAGTTCCTTACTTCAGCTGCACCAGGTTGAAATTGGTCAAGTTGGTAAGATGTGACATATATTTGTAGTCATTGCCCTTACGGGTTCTTGAAGACGTTCAATTCAAATATTTTCACTTTTCATTCCATGCGATTTAGAAATTATATCACATTATTTGTAAAATTGTATTTCTCTTATAAATTATGTAAAAAAAAAGAGAGAAAAAAAAAGAAACTTTGGGTTGAACCGTTCAAAGTCCAAACTACTGTTCTCTACTCAATCTTTTGCTATTTTTCCGTTAAAACTCTCTCTCTCATGAATCCAAACTGACTTGAAACACAACATTGTTTAGGGTTTTTGTTCCTCTCTCTTTGGTCCCTTACCCACTTCTCCATGATCCAAACTCAACAACACTGAACACGACAACCTCAATTCCTCCGAACTTGAGACTAAAACCCCATCATGGGTATTTCGTTTAAGGTCTCAAAGACCGGTACCAGGTTCCGACCCAAGCCTCCTCTTCCCTCCGACACCAACATTGTCGCCGACGATGACGTGTCCGAGAACAATGCCTCCTACAATTCCGGGAAGCTTCAGGTTTGTTCTTAATTTTAGTTTTACAATTACTGAATTTATATTAGTTTTGATTTCAATGTGGAGGTAAATTAATTATTGGGTCATTGTATCATTCAAGATTGAAACTTGAACTCAATTCCGGGTCTTTGCAATTTTTCATGATTGAAAAATTTGAACTTGGTTCTTTGGGGCTCATCTGTAACCAAATAGATAGTATGATTGATTTCTGGGCTGTTTTCGGTTTATGAATACATATGGGATCATTAAAACATCAATTCTGAACTTGAATTTGCGCCTTAATTTGAGTAATTGGCTTAATCATGGTTCATATTATATTTGGAATGAAAATTGGATCATGAAACAAGAACGAGCTCAGATCCAGCGTTTTCTTTTAGATTTTTTTTTTAGTTTCTAGTATTAGATAAGTGAATTTTGAAGCTAAATCAATCGAACTCATTTGGCTTATTTGAGGTTCTTCATGTTATTATCTTGAAACTTTGTATTTGTTTTATACTTAGTTCTGTCTGTTATTTGTGAGTCTTTCTCTGTTGAATTGCTTAAGCATTTAGTAGAATTTAGGAGGTAAAATTTGGTCAGTAAGCCTAAGTGATTATTGAGCTACTTGACCAGCTTTATGTAAATTATCCTCGGATTTGTGCATGCCAGGGCTCTTTTGACTTGCTACTGAAAAATGACAGAATGTGCACAAATATCTTCTTGTAGTTTAGTTGGGAGACATTGATAAGTAGAAGAAGGTGAAATGGTTATTAATAACGTTTATGTGTTTGTTTATTTTGTGACGAATTGGATTTTCCTATGGTATAGGTTGAAAGAAAGGAGAATGTGGCTGGGGTGTCTGGATCTTCAATTTCCTCTGAAGGGCTCCCCGTACCTGCAGGTTTGTTGAAGTATAGTCCGTTTGAACTTCTGGCACAGTCATTGTTTTTGTCTTAATCACCTTCATTTTGGCAGAGACAGAGGCTTCCTTCACGTTAAATCTCTTCCCAGATGGATATTCGATTGGAAAACCCTCTGAGGTCTGTTTAAAATAAGTGTTGTGATAACACTGTTTTTCTAAATTTAATGAAGATATTATTTTATCTCTTTTGGGCTTTAAGTGTGTTTATTATATTCTATTTATTTTATGTATATAAATTTTCAGAATGAGAATGCTCATCAGGATGTTCCAAAGTTGCTGCACCCATATGATAGGACGTCTGAAACTCTCTTCTCGGTAAATGTGTAGTCAATCATTCCTTAAAAAAAGTGTAGTCAATCATTCCTTTGAGCGTCATCTTCTTAAATTATTATTATTATTTTTTAATATGAGAAAATCATATGCAATCATTATTGTGGCCAAATTTAATGAAAACGTAAATATAAGTTCGAATTAATCTAAAAGTACTTCCTTTTGGTCATTTGAATTTGCACAACTGAGGAGTCACTTTATGGCACCTACAAGATCTCGTCATCTGCATGTCTGCCACTTCCTTTTCCCTAATTACTGTAGCTGTTGTTGTACTATCTGCTTGTAGGCAATTGAATCTGGTTGGTTGCCTGGAGATATCTTGGATGATATACCTTGCAAGTACATTGATGGAACACTTGTTTGTGAGGTGAGACAGATTTTTAATATGACATGTCTAAACTACTGTGTATTACACTTATCATATGAGTAGATTATTGCATAAACAATATGATAAATCTTGAATTGTGATAACAATACTTTTACCAAGTGATCAGCTGCTGATTGGGTTATAAGGTGTGAAAGGAAGATTTTATAAATGGTATTTGAATTTTTGTTTTGGACAGTCAAATCTGGTTCCCTTGTGGTTGAATCCCCTTGATTGGGTTGATTTTTTTGTACTGAGTTGGACTTCACTTGTTTTACTGGTTTTAGTTGATCTCACGAGCAGGTAACTTGTTTGCAGCCTTGTGTAGTACTATTCTGTTGATTTTCTAGTTGAGCAAAACAAGTGTGCCACATGCTAAAGATTGTCTTAACTTTCTAGATGTGTGAGTTTCTTCTGAAAAGTATGATGTTTGTAAATGCATATACTTCAAATACTTGCTATGGAAGATGCTTAATCAGGTATCAAGTATCTCATTATTAGCTGAATTAATTCTTGCAGGTTCGAGATTATCGTAAATGTGCTTTTGATCAAGGGCCCGCCAGTCCACCCACTGATGGATCCGTTATTGTAAATAAAGTCCGCCTCAGAATGTCACTGGAAAACGTAGTGAAGGATATCCCGCTGATCTCGGATAATTCTTGGAGTTATGGTGATCTGATGGTAAGTGCCTTGATGCATCCTGCTCAATTATATTATCATGTTGAGTAATGATGTCAATATTTGATATTTTCTTAAAATTGCAGGAAGTAGAGTCCCGCATACTGAAAGCTCTACAACCAAAACTTCATCTGGATCCTACTCCAAAGTTGGATAGGCTATGTAAGGATCCAGTTCCCACAAAGGTAATTAAGTTTTGATTTATTTGACATTCTTGATTTGGATGGAATGATTGCTTTTAACAACTTTGACTTCATGTTTGCAGCTTGATTTGGCTTTGACAAGTATAAGAAGAAAGAGATTAAGGCAGATGCCAGAAGTCGTTGTTACATCTAACAGCAAGACACATGGGAAGAAAGTTTGCATTGATAGAGTTCCAGAAAGTTCGAATAGTAGGTTGGCAGATTCAGGAATCCTTTCAGGCAATATGATGCCACACCATGGCCATGAAAATTTGATCAATCAAAATCTGAGTGTGAATAACATCGCCTTAAGATCTAAAAATTTTATGCCCGACGTTTCTGTTCAAGGAGCACACCCATCAAGGTATCAGATGGGGGTTGGCACTCCCAGAAGTATGCAGGACCATGGATCAGGACCTGTTGTCAATGCATCAGCTTCTCCTGTTGGACAGGAGATGATGATCTCATACGCTGACAACATTACCTCCAATGCCTCTCATCCTGGTAAGAGGGAGCATCAAGATGGGCAAATCTCACCTTTATCTTTCAATAAGAGACAGCGGTCCACAGGAGTCGGCCTTGATGCAGTGCAACACCAGCAAATAGGGCCTATAGACAGCTTCAATGGATCAGACATGAACTGGAAAAATACATTATTGCAGCATTCAATGGGCAAAGGTATGCAATATCCAAGTGCTGGAACTCAGAAATTTCCGTCCCAGGTGTTTGAAGGGGCACTGAATCAAGATAGTGGGACTATGCCGTTTGCTATAGGACAGCCAAACATGAGATATGGTGCCAAGGAAGAGCAGTTTGAGACAGGAAAAGTAGACGGGACAGAGGTCAGTGGGATAAAAAATGACATGCAGATGGTGGAAGGAGAAACAAGTCATCTTGACCCACAGCTATCACGATTTCCACTAAGAGTACCACAGCATTCATTCATGAGATCTAATTATCCTCAGACATCCTGGAATAACTTTGGTCAAAATATTGAGAAAGATGCAAGAAAGGATGACCAAATCTCCAAAAGAAAATCAGTACAAAGTCCCCGGTTATCTGGTGGGGCTACGGTTCAGTCCCCACTATCATCAAAATCTGCAGAGTTTTCTACTGGTTCTGTAGGACCCCACTTTGGAATAGCAGCTTCTTCTGCCTTTGGAGCATCACAGAAGGAAAAGGCAGCAATCAGCTCAGCTGGTATCGGAACGGCATCTTTGACTTCCAGTGGCAATGATTCGATGCACAGGCAACACCAGGCTCATGTTGCTGCAAAACGGAAATCCAATTCCCTCCCTAAAACTTCAGCAATGAGTGGTGTTGGATCTCCTGCCAGTGTTAGTAATATAAGTATGCCATTAAATGCGAATAGTCCCTCTGTTGGAACTCCATCTTCGGGTGATGAAAGCATGCTTGAAAGATTGTCAAAAATTGCACAAGTGACTGTGAGGTATACTCTCTTTCTTCCGCCCTGAATCAAATTTATTTGTGTTAATGTAATCTTTTGCACACATGCACCTCTATGTTATTTTTTCTCCCTAGCCCTGCAGATAACAGAAAGGGCTGGATATAAATATTTTATATTTATTTTTGACCCTTCATCTCAATTTCTGTACGAGATCTATGTTCCTAATTATTGTAACTTTATATATCAGTTAAATTTTGTATGTTGAAGATAGTTATATGTAGAATGAATTCTCTATGTTACTTGGCCTGCAATAGTGGTCCCCTATCTCGGTTGGTCTTTTGTGTAGCAGCAACTTGATAAATCTTTTTTGCTCTGTGGCCTTTTGTTTTAGGTATCAACTGAACGGGAAAAAGAATAAGGTTGACAACTACTCCAGGAAGCCAAAAGAATATCCAGATAAACATCTTATGGCTTGTCTCTCAAATGTTTTGAATAATGAGGATTTTAAAGATGATTCATGTGTGAGCCCGTTGTCGAAGTCACTTGTCGGTGGCAGCATGAATATCTGCAAGACCAGAATTTTAAACTTTGAGCAAGTTCAAGGTGCCCTATACCATATTGACAGATTTCGCAATTTTGTTTTGTATATATGTTGAATTGTTAACCCAGATATCTCTGTTACTTTATGGTATTTATCTCTGCAGGAGCTGGGTTTTCGTATGTTCCTAAGGCACAAACGAGGATGATCATGTCAGAGAAGCCAAATGATGGTACTGTAGTAATGTTTCATGGAGAACTACAGGACAGTGAATTTCTGTCTGCTGAGGATTATCTTCCTACGTTGCCAAATACTGTAAGTATTTTTGTACGTGTAACAATTTCTCACTGGGGATTCCCTTTTTCTTCCTTTCTTTCCCTATATGTATAGTCAAAATAATTTTATAATTTTCTTTTACTTTTTCATCTTTTGATATATATTTTTTTAAATTAATGTGATACTTTTATTTTGGCCCAAGGAAATCATTCATTTCACCAACATTTTATGCCATGAATTCTACCATGCCCTGTTATGATAATTTCTTATCAACTATGCACTACGAACATTGGTGAGGAAGTATAGTATATTTGACATATGGTGCATTGTATAGTAACACAAGAGATGATATGATTGATATCTGAAGTCACCAGCAAGTACTGCAATTAATCTCGAGTGATATTCTGTTCTCATAAATGTTGGTTGCATGAAATCTCAGTCGCTCTAGAAATGTGAACTCTGAATGTCTATTTAGTTTATTCTTTTCTGTTATATTGACTTACATCTACTTCCTTCCACAGCATTTAGCTGATTTGCTTGCAGCACAGTTCTGTTCACTGGTATGTTCAGAAGCCCTTGAAGCTAACTAACTAGTTTATACTGTTCATTTGTCTTGTTGATTTAAGTCATCTTCTTATACACAGATGGTACGTGATGGATATAATCTTGTGGAAGATCATGTCCAACCAAAGCCGACCCGCGTTTATCCTCCCGCAGGCAATAATGGTGCCGGTTTGACACGTAATAATTCTGCAATTGAAATGCAACAATATGCAGACGCAGTTTCAGGTCAACCTTCTAATGATGTTAAGCCGATGATTGTTGGTAATGCTTCCCTTAATTCATCCCAAAATCTTCTACCCAGCACAAGGATGCTGCCACCCGGAAACAGCACAAGGATGCTGCCACCCGGAAACTCCCAGGCCTTACAGATGTCTCAAGGGATTTTGTCTGGAACTTCCGTGCCACCCCGTCCACAACAGCTGGATTCGCCATCATTACTTCAGCAGCAACAGCAGCAGCATCAACAGCATCAACACCAACAGCATCAGCATTTGCAACAACAGCAACCTCAGCATAACCAACACTCGTTGATTCAGCAACAACATCCCCAGCTCCAGAGATCGATGATGCTTGCAGCTGGAAATCCACTTTCACAATTGAATGCAATTGGGCAGACTTCCAACGTACAGTTAGGTAACATGGTAAATAAGCTCCCATTGCAATTTCAGATTTACCAGCAGCAGCAACAACAGCAGCAGCAACAACAGCAGCAGCAACAACAGCAGCAACAGCAACAGCAACAACAGCAACAGCAGCCGCAAATGCAGAGGAAAATGATGATGGGACTAAATGCAAATATGGGTATGGGAACTCTGGGAAATAATATGGTCGGGCTTTCTGGGCTTGGCAATGCCATGGGAATGGGAGCTGCAAGAGGGATAGCAGGAGCTGGATTGTCAGCACCGATGACCCCTATCTCTGGAATGGCAAACGTGGGTCAGAACTCAATGGCATTAAACCAGCATAAAATGCTACAAGCGCAAGCTCTCATGGCATCGAAACTTCGGTTGCAAAATCGAGGCAACATGTTAGGGGTCCCTCAATCAAACATAGCTGGTATGCCAGGAGCCAGACAGATGCATCCAGGATCTTCTGGTCTGTCGATGCTGGGTCAGACTCTGAATCGAACTAACATGAGTCCTATGCAACAAACAGCGATGGCGCCCATGGGTCCACCAAAGTTGATGGCAGGGATGAACATGTACATGAACTCACAGCAACAGCAACAACAACAGCAGCAGCAGCAACAGCAGCAGCAGCAGCAGCAACAGCAGCAGCAGCAGCAGCAACAGCAGCAGCAGCAGCAGCAGCAGCAGCAGCAACACCAGCATCAGCAACAGCAACAGCAGCAGCAGCAGCAATTGCAAATGCAAATGCAACAGCAACAATTGCAGCAGCTGCAACAACAACAACAGCAATTGCAGCAGCCTCTGCAGCAAGAAACAAATTCACCGCTACAGGCGGTTCTTTCGCCACCGCAGGTGAGTCCCCCCTCAACTATGGGAATTCCACAACTGAACCAGCAAATTCAGCAGCAGGCTAGCCCGCAGCAAGTGAGCCAAAGAACTCCAATGAGTCCGCAGCTGAGCTCAGGGACGATGCATGCCATGAGTGCCGGTAATCCAGAGGCTTGTCCTGCAAGCCCACAGCTGAGCTCTCAAACGCATGGCTCCGTTGGTAGCATTGCAAATTCTCCTATGGATCTTCAAGCTGCAAACAATTCTACCGGTATTCCATAGTGCAAACAATTCTACCGGTATTCCATAGTGCAAACAATTCAACCATTTTATTCTGGAACGCTGCTTCCTATAGAGTTCCTCTCTATTCCAAAGAGAAGTTGTTTTTTCAGACAATTCCTTTTGGATGCCAGCATGATCAAATGGGTCCCTGTTCTGAGCCTCATCCAACTCGAGTAGAGATTCTCTTAATTCCAGTTTATTGCTCAAAGGAAACCGACTCTTACTCCACCTCTTGAGTTTAGCTCGACACTTGTCCAAGGAGCAGTTCCAGTTTGCAATAAGAGTCTTATTAGAACATGGGGCCGAGCATTCCTTAATAACTTATTTAAGGTCCGGTTCCAAAGCCCAAGAGGCCTCAAACTTGAAACTAGGCATACACGTAGCACATTAAGCCAGAGTAGACAAGAGAATCAGAGTGTTATCAGAACCTAACCGAGTGAGGTGAGTGATAGCGGAGTCTGGCCACTGAAAATACCTCCTCATTAATTAGAGCTCTATCCAACCTCTCTTGTAGAGCAATCACCCCATTTTCAGTTCTAACCCATGTAAAATTTTGCCCCTTAAAACCAACATCAATAAGACCAAAACGATCAATAAATTCTCACTCAAATGCCTTCTATGCATGGGATTCCAGTAAGCTCCTCCCACCTTCTCTGAGGGGCTAACCAAATCATTTAGATCCCCAATAATCAACCAAGGGATGGATGGAGTCATCCAGCTTAACCAAATAGGGTTTCTAGAAAGCTTCTTTGCAGAGTAGTAGGGTAGACCATAAGTCCAAGATACCCTGATCGTCTCAGCAGTAGTTGGGAGAGTGATGAAAGTATCAATACAGTGCTTTGTGGAGTCGATAAAATCCACCTTGACCAGAGACTTAGACCCCCCGCTGTCTCCACTGGCTCCACATTAAAGCTTTCATCAAAGATAACAAATCGCTAATGCTATTAACATACTCACAATCCTTATGAGTTTTAGACAAAAAAACATGAAATCGGGCTTATGAGAGTGGGTAATCTCCCTAAGTGCGTTAATTGTCGAAGACTTCCCCAAGCCTTGACAGTTCCAAGCAAGTCCGATCATTGAGATCTTGCGGCTGCATTCGACCAGCCGCCACAACCCGGAGGTGGGTTAAATCCTTCGTACCTTCAGCTTGAGTAATCCACGGCCTCAAGCTGAATGTTTGTTGTTAGCAGTGGGCTCCCGTCTTCGCTTTCTACCCCCACGGCCTCTCGAAGTAGGTCCCTGCACATCCCCACCAATAATTGTTCCATCTCCAATTACCTTCTCTGATAGAAATACCTCCCATGGCCCTAGGCAGGCTACCAATTCGATACAAAGAACCATGTGTATCGTGGTCCCAGCAGTCAGGCAATTCAGAGATGACCTTGGGGACAGGGATGCGTAAGACTGTAGCGGAATGGCCGCCCTTCTTATTCGGCAGATTCAGAGTACCATCTCTATCAGATGTCATACCCCTATGAAGCCGTTTCGACCCGTCTCTGTCGGACACGCTCTCTTCCCATCCACGTTGACATCACCATCAGCTTGGCTCACATATCTAGAATTCAAACTAGCCATTGCTCCAGCCTCCTTCCCTGATCTGCTTTGCCGGAAAATGTCTGTCGTTGGGGCATAAGGGATCTCCAGAGGATAGTATCCCTGCGTGAACATAGGTTTCTCTGGAGCAATGGCCACCATATTATGGTCATAGACCACACCCAGCTCTGAAAGACGAGGATTGATCCGATATCTGCAACTAAGACTCATGTGACCTAATCTGCCACACTTGCAGCAGAAAACCTTCAAATTCTCCTAACTGAGTTTGATTTTTGATGGAGCACTACCAACCCTCGGGAGATTAGTGAATGTAGCAAGTGGGCGCTTGGAATCAAATTCCACGCGGAGACGAAGGAAACCCCTGTTCCCAGCAACCTTCAGATCTTCAACTTCAATCACGGAGCCCAGCATACTTCCAAGCTTTCTCCCATTTTCCTTATTGATTTGATCGTGAGGAACCCCACTGGCTTGCATCCAATACACAGCCCTATGAACATCCAGCTCATCAATAGACATCCATTTCGGCCAGTGACGAATGGAGAAGCAGTAACCTCTCACATTCTAGGGACTATCACCAATCAACTTCTCTGCCAGCTTCTCTGAACCAACATAAGCATTCTTCTTTACTTGCACAATTCTGATTTGTCCCAGGCATCTCCAAAGTCCCATCAGAGCGCCTTTGACACCACCCAGATTGGGTTCCTCATCAGCAACAAGAACCCCCAATAGATCAATACCTTGTTGAATATCCCCGACATATCCTTAACCAGGTCATCATCAACCACCCACCCATCGTCATAATGAGCAGATGAGGATGCCATAATGAGAGAGAACTGAGTAAATAACCACCGGATGGGTAAATAACACTAACTCAGACTGAGTAGGGAAAATAGAGAATGAAAATAAAATGAGATTACATAAGACTGACAGAGAGAGATCCTAGTTATCCGGCAATTAGCCAGTCAAACCAAGAGCCACCCTTATTACCAGCAGACAAGGAAGTATATCATTTGGAGATTCATACCTGTGAAACAATGAATCAAAGACGTTCGGGAAGGTCGATATTTTTGTTGGGGTGTATTATCTATTCTAGTGGATGGGGATAAATAAGGTTCATCAAGATATTTTGTGTAGTTAAGGAATTGCTAAATGTAAAATGAGTCTCATAAATTTTGAGGCTAGTCCAATTGAATTGCATTCATACATTTTAGTGTATAAAAATTTGCTCTTTTCCAAAGGTTAAACGCATCTTACTTTCTTGATTCCAGTTACATATTAAGGTATTGTTAGTAAATGTATTTTTTAGTACCTATGAATTTTTATTACTTGAAATAGTACCTAAATTATTGTATTGTTACTAAATTTGGTACATTTATTAACTTTTCTGCTAAATTAATTATGTGATATGTATTTAGAAGGGTAAAATGGTCTATACATATTTTTTTAAAAATTTCATCTCTCATTTTCTCCCTAATTGTTTTTATTTTTCTTCCAAAATTCTCACAAATTCACTCAATTAATTGCAAATTTGGTGGACTTATGAATCATACATATATTATTTGTAAACCTTATTTTTTTTAATGAAATTTGCAAATTTAGGATGAAAATTAACTCTAGTATAAGAAAGAGAGCTTCTATTGGACATGTCCTTGGTGTGAATAAAAAAAAAGGTGTTTCTATTTATACCTCTAAAAAGGTATTTAGACCTCATTACTTAATACATCTCCATTTTACTTTTATGCATGTCTGAAATGCTATTTAGACTTCCTTAATTTTCTTAAAATACCCATAATCCATATATCATTATTAGATATATCCAATCAAACTAACATCTATCAATTTCTTTCCAATTACACTTTCATTCAATATTTATAGACAACTCAAAAAAATTGTAATAATTACACAATCCATCTCTTCAAATCAATTTCGTATTTTACTCATTCGCTAAATTCATAATAAAATTATTATTTTTCATTCATTGCTATGCAATTGACCTAACAGTAGAATCAACATGAAAATTCGAACATCTATCAAACATATTTTTCTCTCATACCCTAACCAAAGTTTATGAACAATTCTATAGATTACTATTACTAATAAATAAATAGATAAACCCTACTTTTTTAACAACGAAAAAAGAAAATAAATATGAATCATAGTATTTAATATTGTTATTCCAAAATGGGGGTATCTTGGAAGGCTAGAATAAATAAATGATTCACGAAAAAGGAAACCAAAATTATTTATATTTGTACTTAATAGGTAAGTTGATAATTCTTTTTACTTTCCCTTGTTTATCTCTTATATGTTTTTTTTTGGTAATTTCATAGTGTTGAAAAAATCAATACTAAGTTAGGAAAAAATGGAGGTCTAAAATGTTGTTTTAGAAGGTATGAATGGAAACTCTCTATCAGAAAACATAACACTAGTTTTAGTATATATATATTTGTTTAGTAATAATAACAAAATTTATGTTAAAATTATTATTTTGCCCATTACTTATTTGGTAAAAAAAGTCAAAATATATGTCACGTCATCGATTTAACGGAAAAACTAACAGATGTACCATATTTGGTAATTGTGAAATAGTTCAGGTACCATTTTAAATAACAAAAATTCCTAGTTACTGAAAAATACATTTCACAGTAGTACATGTGTTATTCAGGGTTTTTACTCAAATAAGAAATTAAAGCATGGACCGGAGTCTATCACATTCTGTTCTCACGTGGCTCCTGGTGATGTCCTGAACACTAGGGCAGCCAGAGAGAGCCATAGTGAGCTCTAACTCATCCTTCAACATCTTCATCACCTTTCTTACTCCATCTTCTCCCTTTGCTGCAAGGCCATAGATTACAGGTCTTCCTACCTGCACACACACAATTACATTAATAATAGCAGCAGGAGAAACTTCTATGACAGTAGATTGATAAGCTACAAGATTAAACGACAGTAGGGTGGAGATATTTACAAGGACGGCTTGTGCCCCGAGGGCTAAGGCCTTGAATACGTCAGTTCCTCGTCGTATTCCACCATCAAAAAGAACAGGAACCTTACCACCAACAGCATGAACCACCTGATTAACACGATAGCAGAGAGCTTACTAATAAGTTCTAACTAAACCTGATGAAACAAGTTTCCTTCTTACTTCAAAAAATTGTTAAAAAATGTGCATGAACAAGTTACGCCAGCTAAAATGAACTAAAAGATAGATTTCCACCTCTTCTAGGACAGAAATAGTGGCAGGAGAGTAGTCTAGTTGTCGCGCTCCATGATTAGAGACTACTATCCCGGCAACACCTACTTCCACAGCCTTTCTTGCTGTAGTGGCAAGAACATCAAAGTTTGGAAGGCTTTTTGTCAACTTCAATGAGTTAGACCGATTACTTAATTCATGACTTCTCAAGTTAGCGTCATAAAATGAATTAAAAATCACTATGTTCTAGACCGTCATGAGTGAGTATACCAGAATGAACATTCACAGATATCAAGAGATAGATTTTTGATTAGTTGATCTTACCATCTTCTTGAGTGAGTATACCCTTGACTAAAATTGGTAGGTTTGTAACAGATTTCAACCATCCAATTACGTCCTGCAGATTTCAACTATCATATGAGTCTATTACCTATCCTCTACAAGCATAAGAGCATATATGAAGTAATCATTATTCATTAGTCCGCCGAGTTATACCTCCCAGCACAGAGAATCATCATAGGCTGCTCTGGTAAAAGCTTCCAAGTTGGATCCTTCATCCTGCATATAATTAAATCAACATGTAATATAAGAAAATATTAGATAATCCTTTGTTTCACTAAAATGATTCTCACATAGTAAGGAACACAGTGCAAATTTTAATATAACCATACAACTCACAGAGTCTAGTGCAGTTGATATTTGGCCTTCAAAGTTCTTCAACTGAGGAGCAACCATTCTGCATGCGGAAATCTTTTGTCATCATTATATTTCAAATGTGATATATATGAGTAAATATGGTTCGACGCATCATAAGCTAAACAGCAGTAGATATGATGTTACACAAAAGAGTTTTGATGCTATGTACATGTTACAGAGAAAATCAGTCACAATTTAGAGAAACAGAACTAAACAAAATTGGAAGACACTGACTTGTTCTTTATGTCTGCCTCTCTTCTACCAAGCCTGGGAACATCAACAGTCAAGACAATAGCCTTGTATCCATTTTTTTCTGCTCTTTGAACCATCTGAGCCGATATGTCTCGTCTCCTGAATATCTGTCCAATAAGAGGTTACCATTGTAATTGTTCTCTAAGTAAGTGATTGACAAGTGAAAATTTGAAATGTGGTCAGGGGTGGAAAAGTACATATAACTGAAAGAACCGAACAGCGCTGCAGCTCGAAGCAACTTCCTCCACTGTGCAGGTAGAACCATAGGACAAAATCTGTGAAGAGAAACACCACAATTCAAATACCTAATTCGCTTGGAGATTAACTCAATATACGTCATATAAATACCATTATGGTGTTGGAAGCAGCTGCTGCTCTAGCAGTGGCGACCTCTCCTGAAGAAGCAGGTACAAATGTTAGTGGCAATTCAGCAGTCTCAAGTCTCAATAGAAATTTTTCCAAGACAAATTAGACCTTCAGGGTGAGCTAACTGATGCATAGAACTAGGAGCAATCATTATAGGAGCTGAGATTTTGTGACCCAATACTGTGACTGACGTATCGATTCTGCTCACATCTACAAGAACTCTAGGCCTTAACCTGGAAGAAAGCAGATGTAATACTTAAACAATGGAGGAAAGATAATTTCTTTTTTACTTTAATCACCAAGACAGTACAACTTACGTGATTTTTCTAAATGCTTCAACATTCTCTTTTAACGTGAACTGATCCTCAGCTCCCCCAGTATAGAAATCATAGTACATTTTTGGAAGGACTTGCCTAGCCAATTCTTGGAACTCATTTACATTTACAGGTTCAGATGCCATTTATTCCTGAAGCTACAACAGTAATCAACTAATCATTGAGTTTCAGGCAATCTATCCTACACAATATCACATAAATTTGTCAATAACTAGAAAACTACAGAACAGATTTCACTCATATTGTTGTTAGATACAAAAGCTTCAATCTTTAAACAGCTGAGAAGTTCAGCAAAAGCATTAAGATAATATAACAGCCTTCATTCTGATAAAGTCATAAAAAAACGCTGATTTTACAGAAAGCTAAGCAACAAATACCTTTGATTAACGATTTGGGGTAGCCCAATATATTCTGTTCTCCAGATCTGGAAAGGCACTGATCATCTGTTGGGAGCTCAGGTTATGAAAACAAGGAAAGTGTTTAAGTAAAACAAGAAAAGTTTGATAGGTGATTACGTTGAAAGTGATCTCTTTATTCATTAATCAATAACCATCTATATAAGGGATATTTACGATAGATAGAAAGCCATAAGTCCTACTTAATCTATAACCTTATCACAATAATCAAAGACTAAACAGAATTGACTATACTGATTTTAACATATTCAAATTATGTTTGAATGAGCACATCATTATCCTTTTAACACTCCTCGTTGTGTGATCCAAACGTAGTGCTTCTCATGTTGCCCCATTAATACCTTGTCGAGTAACGATAACCTTGTAGGACAAAAATAACCTCGATCAAAAGAAAAAAGAGTACAAGAACCTCAAAATAATGTAAACATGACAATCTCCCCATGAACTATGCGCGCAACTCCCCTTAATTCTTGAAATCATGATAGTTCTGATAACTTAAGCATACCAATGCTTTTTTCACACGTTCTTCAAATGTGATCTTAGGTAAAGACTTGGTAAATAAATCTGCCACATTCCCATTAGATTGAACCTGATTCTCGTGAATCTTGAGGAAAGTCTGTTGTTGCTGATTGTAAAGAAAAAACTTGGGTGAAATATGTTTGGTATTGTCACCCTTAATGTATCCTTGTTTCATTTGTTTGATATAAGCATCATTATCTTTATAAATTCTTGTCGGTTCTTCAGTGGTAGATGATAAACTACTAGTCTTTTGAATATGTGAAATAATTGATCTTAACCATATGTATTCACGAATTGCTTCATGTAGGGTAATAATCTCTGCATGATTTGAAGATGTGGCAACACGCGTTTGTTTTGTAGACCTCCAAGATATTGTCGTATTTCCCATGGTAACTACATAACCAATTTTGGGAACGTCCTTTAGGTGGGTTAGAAAGATACCCAACATCAGTGAAACCTACCAAAACATCAAAAGGATTTTTGACATATGAAATAGGTTTTCCGATATTCTTGTCATTTCTTCTTAACTCTCTGTACGAATAGAAGAAGCTCATATCAATCGTACCATTTAAATATCGAAAGATATTCTTTATGCCATTCTGATGGTGTTGCGTGGGTGCAGAGCTATATCTAGCTAACAAATTCACATCAAAAGAGATTTTAGGTCTAGTGCATTGTGCTAAGTACAATAATGCACTTATATATGGCACTTATGCCGCCAAAAGTTCTTCGCTATCATCTTTAGGACGAAATGGATCATTCTTTAGATCTAATGTTTCGACCAATCATAGGAGTACTAACTGAATGCATTTTGTCCACATAAAATCGCCTTAGCATCTTTTGGACGTATGCAGACTAATGGATTAATATTCCACTCTTTCGGTGTTCTAGCTCAAGTCCTAGACAAAACCTAGTTTTCCCAAGATCTTTCATCTCAAATTTGGATTTCATCTCAAGAGTACTAATTAAGTTCATGTCATCAACATAAACGATAACTATCACAAAACCAGAACTTGTTCTTTTTATAAACAAGCATGGACATATATCATTGTTCACATATCCCTTCAATCAAGTAATTACTTAGACGGGCATACCACATCCGTTCGGATTGTTTTTAACCATATAAAGAGCGTTTTAATTTTATGCAAAATTCATTCCGTGGTTTAGAGTCACTTGACTTGGGAAATTGAAGTCTATCTGGAACCTTCTTATATATCTCTGAATCTAGATCTCCATAGAGATATGCTATAGCCACATCCATAAGGTGCATGTCAAGTTTTTTAGAGACAACCAAACTGATAAGATAGCATAACATAGTAATGTCCATTACGAGAGAATATGTTTCTTGATCATAGTCAACTCCAAGGCGTTGCGAGAAACCTTGGGCAACAAGGCGGGCCTTATATCTTGTATTTTTCTCATTACACTTTCTAACAAACTCATTTGTGTCCAACAGGTTTTATGTTTGGTGGGATTAGCATTACCGAACCAAAAACATGTCTCTTAGTTAGAGAGTCAAATTCTGCCTAGATTGCTTCTTTCCATTTAGGCTAATCTACTCGTTGTTGACATTCCGCAACAGAGCGTGGTTCGATATCATCATACTCTATAATATCTCAAGCAACATAATATGAAAATACATCATCAATAATGATGGAATTTCTTTCTAACATTTTGTGCATATTATCATAGTTAATTAAGATTTCTTTGTTTTCTATTTGAAAGATTGAGGTGCCCCCCCCCCCAATATTGATTCTTGAACATAACTATAATAAGATATAATCTCATGAGACAGGTTTTCAATGTTGATGTCTAAAGGATTTTGTTTTCCTGAACTCACTCTTTTCCTTGGGTGGATGTCCATCGAACCAAATGGTATCCCCCTCTTTCTTTGGGGAGCCATGGCCTCAACCACACTTGCACTATGTGTGGTTGTAGTGCCGTACACATTGATCATAGGTACTGCTGCACTATGTCCCTTTATAGGGGAATTTCCAACCTTGTTGATACATTTAAAGCTGGTATATGTGATCTTATTATTTTGGTGATATCAGAAAACGCATCCGGCATTGAATTTGCCATGTTATGAAGGTCAAGTATACTACGCACTTCATTATTATATTGTGAGGTTCAGGGATCAAGATGAGACAGAGTGGGACAAGCCATGATAATTCATGTCGTTCATTTTGAACATTGTTGTTCGTATCTCCCCCTAATGACTGGAAAACGGTCTCATCAAAGCAACAATCTGCAAATCTAGCGAGAAAAAGATCGCCTATCATGGCTTCTATGTAACAGATTATTGTTGAAGAATTGTATTCAACATATATACCTAATTGTCTCTGAGAACCCATTTTTGTGCATTGTGGGGGTGTTATTGGCACATAAACTGCACAACCAAATATGCGTAACTGTGAGACATCATGCTCATATCCAGTTACCATCTGATATGCAGAGAAAGATTGATTCACATTGGGTCTGAAATGAATAAGTAAAGATGCATGTAGTATTGCATGACCCCAAGCAGATATATGTAGATTAGTACGCATAAGCAAAGCCCTAGCAACTGTTTGTGGTGTTTTGATGGTGGATTTTGCGAGACCATTTTGTGTGTGTACATTGGGTACCAGATGTTCACATCAATCCCAATAGACATGCAATAATTATCAAAAGTTTAGATGTAAACTCCATAACATTGTCAAGGCGTATTGACTTAATAGGGTGATCTGGGTGATGTGCCCTTAGTCAAATAATTTGTGCCAGGAGTTTAGCATATGTAACATTTCTTGTGGACAATAAGGCGACATGTGACCAATGTGTCGACGCGTCCACCAGAACCATGAAGTATCTAAATGGTCCACTATATGCATGGATATGTCCATAGATATCTTCTTGGATTCTTTGTAAGAATGGAATATTTTCTTTAGTGTCTTTAGCATAGAATGGTCTAGATCCTAAATTTACTAAAGTGCATGCTTTACAAAATGAGTGATGAGCTTTAAAAATAATCATTAAAGAGTTTGCTTCACTCTTAAAGTCCTTGATAACACTTGAAGGATAATGCCCCTTGGAGACCACTTGATTCTGGTCATTAGTTCTTTTCATTCAAAAAAATGGATGTCCATGTGAAGTTTTTAGTACACGGATCATCATATCACGACCAGGATGTCCCAAACGGTCATGCCAAAGCTTGTATGTTTCGGAATCCCAAAGATCATCTCTTATAACATGATTGGATTCGACAAATCGAATAGTGGTTAAGTATAACCCACTAGATTGACCTTTAAGTTTTCCTAACATGCGCTTTCTTCCGCATATATGAGAAGTAATAAATGAGTACTCTTTTCTATTTTCATAATGAGTATTTAAATGATAACCATTAGCACAAATGTCTTTAAAACTCAAAAGGGTTCGAGGAGATTTTGGAGCATAAAGTGCTTCGGTTATATCAAGTAAAGTGTCATTTGACAATAAGAATTGGGCTCTTCCTCAGCTATGAATCACTAGAGATGACCCAATCATCGTACTTAAATAAGATTTAGAAGGAAAAAATTCAATGAATAATTGTCTATTTCGAAGTATTGTGTGCGTGATTGCACAATTAGCAAGACAATCGAGTTCTCCAGGAAACATACCTACAAATAATATAGGATTTAGCTCAAAATATGATCATCATGTATATTATTGAAATTTGAAACAATGCTTAGTACTTTGAAACCTCCATCTTGTTAAAAAAAACATAACTATATATGTTACTGTGGGATTTCAGCGGGGCTAGAATCTTAAGTATCACGGGAAATGCATCATCTCCGACAATTTGAAAATCATGAGCAACGACATTAAGAGAGAAGACCAGGTTGGTTGGCCTCCAACCCTCTGATGCCTAAGCATGCTACATGAAGATGTAGAGTAGGTATGAGTAATGTGGAGAATCAAGACTTACTAATTTATAGAGTTGAGATGTCTATTTATAGGAGAAAAAGAGTGTGGTGACGGAAATTAATAAACTGTCTTTGCAGTGCTAATAATGCATGTACTGGGTCTTTGGGCATAATTAAGGCTTAAAGTAGTGGAGTAGGGATCCGGTGACTGTGTAAGGTGAGTGATTCCGATGTTTAGCCCCATAAAGGGCGTGATGTTAACAAGTCCTCAAAGTCTCCGGTCAAGAGACTATTGAGTAGGGAATTCATCAATAATGAAACATCAGGAATGTGAGCCCGAACGAGTGCCGGAGCACTAACGGCGACATCACCAATCCCACAGCCCCCCAAGTTCCTATGCAAGAGAGGGGATGGACCGGGTGGGGCTACCTTGTGGTTAATAGTAGCAAGCTCTTACTAGCTGAGATATTCTAGCATGTGGAAAGAAACATGCACAATGATACGAGGTCCCGGAGAGACGGTATGAGGAGATACGTATGGTTCCGGGAGGACCGAAGTCAAGACATAGAGGTGAGTGTTACAATCCGGGGGAACATTTGGCGGTGTGTGATTATGATTCGGGAGATATTATGGCGATGTGTTGTCATGATCCGGGGGATCATATAGCGATGTGGTCATGATCTGGGGGATCAAATGTCGATATGTGGTTGCCTCTAAGTGAGTGCTAGAGTGCCTACGTACTATTGCATGGGATCAAACCAAATGAAGTTCTCTGGAGCTAAGTTGGGCCGTGTCGGGCAATGCTAGGGACTCGCCTCGGTTGGCATGGCGGATATGCATGTAATGCATGATGAGCATGTGTGGCGGGTATGATGCATAAGTCCCCTGGTATCCGGATCATGGTGGTGTACATGCACCCGCCCGGAGTAAGATGAAGACCAAGCCGAGGGTGTAAGTACTCGCTAAACTATAAATCCATCAATGAAACATCAAACTACATAAACAATCATGATATGACATCATTATATTCCTAGAAAAATGTTTAATAAACTATAACCAAGGAAAACAAAACAAAAACATAAAAGAATAGAATGGGGAGGATGAATGGATGGATGGTCTCTACTCGTTTGGCATCTACATTGTGCTCTGCAGACCTCCTCTCATATGAAATTCGTGCTCCTTTATATAGGGAAGATTTTTGCTCATCTTTGACTTCAGTTTCCTTGTAAGACTTGGTTTAAGACTCATATCTTGATATGGATTATGGAATAAGAAAACCTAGAAATATCTTTTGTAAAAGTAGGAATTCATATAATATTTGCATCTCCATCTGAATCATTGACCTTGATGTACTGAAATTGAATGAAATTTGCAACATAACTTGAGTTCTCCTTAAATGCTAATGAACCCGAGCAGATTTCAGCTTTGACCTCTCGTCACTCAAACTATCATAACTTCATCTCATAGTATCGAAATTAAGATCCGTAAAATCTTACAAAAAATAGACATCCGTATATTTCCAATGGTATAAGGCTCACGATCTGATTCGATCTTGAACTCCCATAGTTGCTCAGCAAAGTCGGATGTTCTGTACATGCAGATTCTGACAATGAAGAATATAATTGCCATTTAATATTTGTTATCTCATTTTAGCTTATTTTCTTTTTTCTTTGACACAAACCTAGAAGCACACTAAAATAACATAAATTAATCATAGAACTAAAAAAATAAACTAAGGATATGATGCATATAAAAAAAAAAGGAAAATATGAGCACATCAAATACCCTTACACTTAGACTTTTCTAGTCTCCGAGCAAAACTAAAAATCAAAACCATAAAGACACAAAAGATAATACACTAACCCTTTCAACAATAGTCTCACATACTTTCATGTATAAAAGAATAGCATACCACCAAGACTTAATCATGAATCATTTGAGAGTTAAATAAAGTATATATATATATATATATATATATATATATATATATATATATATATAACACATCACATGTAGGACTTGGTGGCAACAATGGTGATTGAGTGTAGTTCAGCATGTTTCAGACAAGTAATAAATCAACCTCACAATGGATACACTTTTTTTTCTCTCATAACAAGGCTTATGCTTAAAAGATTATTCACTCAAATGCATATGTGAGATAATATAAAGGCAAACAAATAACTCACATATTAATAAAGAAAAACACTTTGTGAAAAATAAAGATCTCATTAAGGATATCAATTACTTGCACAAATGGACCCAAACCATATGCTCACTCTTGTAACACATCTCCACAGATCAAAGGCCGCTCATCTTAAGGATCATAAAAAGATTATTGAGGTTGTGACTATGCAAAAGGTTAGGGTTTAAAGAATAAAAAGATAAACAAAATACAAACATCCTAAAAACCTAGTAGAGCTATAAAATCACCTTAGAATAACATTAAAGAGGACAAAGACGATTAATAACAACATTAGGCCTTCAATTGTAACAAACTCCTTAATCACATATGGAGGACTTAATCCAAACTTCACAACTTTTTTTTCTTCAATGCCGTCATACATGTACTTTTTTTTCTCTTTTCAAACTATCTTCAACTTCTTTTTCTTTTCTTCTTATTTTTCTTTTTCTTTTTTTTCTTTCACGGCAACATTTTTTTTTCAAGAATAAGCCAATCCTCACCCACACTTGCTCTTCATCATCACCTCCTTCTATTGAATAAGCACAAATCACCAAAGTATAGCTCTACATGATCTTAAGAACAAAAATAACGATGCAACTATACTATGGCTTCAAAGGTAAATGATAATATGGGTGATGAACCAAAAGCCTAAATATATAAGCTCAAAGGGGTTATCTAAGGGGTTGTGCACGTATGCACAAAGATTGGATACATGGAAATTTGGCAGGTGGAAATTTAAGTCCTTTTAATCCCTTCCGAAATTAGAACATGTATTGACTAAAAGCTTCGAATAGCACAAGAGTGAGTTCTAGTAATTTCTCTAGTCCATTAAACTTAATCTATAGCAAGTAATCAAGTAATCAATCAAATTGAAAGAATAATGAGATAAAAAAACTCAAGCTAAGAAAATAAGAATATTTTTCATTTAACGCTCAGAAAAGAAAGTACATATAAGGCTCAAATCCTCACAAGGGTAATTTTTGAGACACAACTCATCCTAACATGCTCATATTTTGTACCATGTTAACAAGACCATATCCACTACACATCATATGAAAATCAAATTCCCTTCTCCCACACTTAAATCTAACATTGTCCCCAATGTTGAAAGAGTTAAAGCAAGCAATGCAAATAAAATCATGGAGATAAGAAATAAAATCAAAAATGTAAAGAGAAGAGTTTAGACCTCCCTGAGAATGAGTGAAGACTGAAGAGTAGAACAAAATTAATTTGGAGTTGAGTTGGAAGCAAAATAAAAGATGTCTGATTTTCGTGCAGATTGAGCATTGGTTAGTATTTCGCGAATATCTCTCAGCTCAGAGCTCAGAATGATGATCCGTCGATTGCGTTGGAAAGTAGACTCACAGAGATTTCCGGTGATATGTAATAAGGCTACCAAAACTTCCAGAAATATTTTCAAAACCTGCTATGAAAGACAGGTACAGAACCTGCAACCAAAAATCAGATGGAAAAAAATCAAGTTAGAAAAAGAAAAAGAAAAGCAATCAAATTAGAATTAAAACCAATCGTCGATTCCCAGAAACGGCGCCAAAAACTTGTTTTTTAAACTATAAATCAATCAATGAAAGATCAAGGCAGATTTTGACAATCAAGAATATAATTGTCATTTAATATTTGTTAGCTCATTTTAGCTTATTTTCTTCTTTCTTTGACACAAACCTAGAAACACACTAAACTAACATAAATCAATCATAAATTAGAGAACTAAACAAATAAACTAAATATATGATGCATATAAAAAATATGATAATATGAGCACATCACTCGCCCGGGTGGAGATGTAGAAGTTGGACAGTTTATGTACTCCCGTTAAACGGCTGAATAAGAAACCATGCCAGGGAGCGTGCACACTCGCATCTATTGGTTTGAAAAGGTTTCGGGGCACTGCGTTTAGAGCATATTTGGGTTTTGACACCCTTTGTAGAATAACTTGTGGGTGCTAGAACACGTGGAGAATAACCGTGGGTGCGAGGATTCGTGGAGAATAAATCTTGGGTGCGGGGACCCATGGAGAATAAACTGTGGGTGCGAAAACCCGTGGAGAATAAACCGTGAGTGCGAGGACCCGTGGAGAATAAATGTTGGGTGCGGGGCCCCGTGAAGAATAAATCATGGGGAGTAACCACATAAATGAACTGCTCATAGAGAGAGTGACCATTGAAAGAGAGTAAGTCAAGTAAGCATGTAAATATACCAACAAAGAAATCATATAATTAAGCATGAAAAGTAGTCAAGAGAAGTACACATAGAGACAAGCCGCAAGGGATCAACATAGGTGTGTAGCCATTTCAGGTGTTAACCATAAGACGTTACGGTGTGGCGTAACCGTAAGGTTTTACCGTTTAGCGTGACCTATGTGAATATGTGCAAGTGTAACAATCTAACATGCTCAAGAATAATGTAGCATATATGTCACGGTGTATTTATGAAAGTAACTCAATTAATATATAGGCAAGAACGTACCAGGAGCCGTCAAATATATCATAAGTATAATAAAAAGAATAAAATTAATGTATGAGACTCCATGTCGGCCATTGAGTCCCGACAAAGCTCTTGTTTCTGTGCATATAAGAAGAGTCACTGGTGGTAGTTGTGTCTCCACCGAAAAATATATAAGCGTGCCCCGAGGAAGTATACATATTTGACCGGAGAGTAACTTAATCTTTTACGAGCTGGAGGATGTAGCACCAATTGATAAAGATGGAGGTAATAACAATTATGGGGCCGAGGGCACGTGGACTGATCATATGCACCATGTAACTGTAAATATATATTATCAACATTTTAAGCAATTCAAAGCGAATGGTGAGGTGCTCACTTGAGTCAACTAGTGAGTATGTACAGTTGATATCGCACACAAGTAATGGGTTAGCCGAACTGAAACTTGAAGAAAGCTCTGAGCTGGACGTTTTTATCGGAGCAGGAGAGGGCCGGGCAAGGCTCCTGGCTCCGGATGGGGAGCTTACTTTGGAAGGATTATTTTCCCCGAGCGGATTGTGCTTGATCCTGATCAGAGAGTCTCGTCAGAGGTGCGGAGTGTAGGGCGTACTGCTTTCCAGCCAAGGAATCTTTGGACGTGGCAGGCCGGGGTGTGGTGCTCTGGGTGGCTAAGCCGGGGAAGAAGCATCGGACTACTGATCTGAGCCTGGCTGCTTTGGATGAGGCTGCTCTGGTCGTAGTAGCTCAGGATGAGGCGGCTCTGGGCTAGGCTGCTCCGGATGGCTAAGCTGGGTGAGGAGCTCCACCAGCTTTGTTGGGCTTGGCTACGCGCCGGATGCATTTGTGGATTTTTTTGTTAGAAAAACAGTGATATATTGCATATATAATTTAATAAACTGAATTATAAATAATTATAGAGTAGAAACTAAACATATAGCTCTGAAGAACACAAAAAAGAAATTCAACCAAATACCGAACGATTGGTGATGGAAGAACTAGTCGAGACATGTGTGATACCACAATGTCCTTAAGACGTTTACGCCTCCTCTACCGGTGCAAGGCTGTTTGGCGCTTGTCTCTCAGGATACAACGACTAAACAGTTCTAGAAAGTTGCACTACTAACTTGAACCCTCAACGAACTCGAAAGGTACCTCTTTCTATCACCAGAGAATAACTTAGAACTTTAAGAGTGGGAGAGCAGATTGTGTTTCGAATAGATGATTTTACAAAGAAATGATGGTGGCTATTTATACAGTGAGGATTTGCAATCAACAATGAATAAGATGGCTGTTATAGAAATCAAAAGATCATAACATATATGAGTTACATATGTTACAAGCACTGATTTCAATCTGTTATAATTCTCCATAACACACAATAACATAGTTGTTACAAAAGAAGAATTTGAACAGTCAAGAGAATTTGAAACGTCCAAAACAAATTTTCAGAAATGCAAAAAGAATCTGCGTTCTGACCCTCAATTCGATGTTGCATTCGTGTCCGCAGGTCGCACGGGCATACACAAGTTTCCCTTGTGACTTGAGATTTGCACCCCCCTGCGCGTGCGCGAGAGGTTATAAAGGGGCTTACACACTTTACAATCCATACACAATGGATTCTATATAAAGTCTTTTCAACACTTCTCTTTTCCAATGTGGGATAAACACTTTTCCCTCATTCTAAGTAGTCATCTTTGAGTGACAATTTCTTATTCACCCACAAACCAAATTACACAAACAAACATATGATCTTGTAGCTCTCATATCATCTTAGTGATAGATTTCTACGGTTGAAACCTACATAGAATAGGTAGGTTTGACCATTTGAACCTTCCCTTATGAAAGTATGCTTACTTTACTAACTAAATAGTAGACGCAATGTCTTTGAACTATTCGTCATTTGTGTAAATGATGACATACTTCACACATGAGTCTCCCTGGTACACTTCGGTTCTCATTTTTGTGCTCATTTTGGCCATGTAACACACACATGATTCTGCAAGTAGTTTGATAAGAGTTATGCCATCATTAACTCTCCTAGAAGCAGCCCCACTTCTCTCTTGCATATGTGATCTCTTAATTAAGAGTAACCCACATTACTTTGCTCGATTTCTCGATGCATAAGAATCATTAAAAGTTTTAGCTTAACCTCATCCATACGGGTATCATTGTTTGTCATCATATGAATGGACTTGGAGAACTCCTCACAGTGATCCGAACTAATCTCCACAATTTGGTTTTCCCTTTTGAACCTAGATCTTGGGATCTCCAGTCAGCTAGGTTGGGTATCAACTGTAGTGAATTTTAATTTCCAATGGGCTTTAGTTCCATTCCCTTCGATGATTTTTCAACTAACTCTTTGTTTAACCATTTGGTCAAAAGATCAACAATATTATCCCTATACTTTACATAGTCTATAGAGATAACTCCAGTTGAGAGTAGTTATCTAATGGTATTATGTCTTCGATGAATGTATCTAGACTTACCATTATACGTCTTACTATGTGCCCTGCTAATTGCAGATTGACTATCACAATGTATACCAATCGCAGGCACATGTTTTGTCAATCTAGGAATGTCTTCTATGAACTGGCGTAACCATTCTGCTTCCTCCCCACATTTGACTAGTGCTACAAACTCATACTCCATTGTGGATCTAGTTATAACTGTTTGTTTTGAGGACTTCTAGGACACGGCTGCACCCCCTAGCGTAAATACATATCCGCTAGTAGACTTTGAGTCTTTCATGTCAGATATCCAGTTCGCATCAGTGAACCATTCTATAACAGCTGGGTATGATGTGTAGTGCAACCCATAGGTACGAGTATACCTTAGGTATTTGAGTACTCTTCCAATCGCTTGACAATGCATAGCTCCAGGATTACTCGTGTACCTACTTAGCTTATGAACCGCATAAGCTAGATATAGTCTTGTACAACTTATTAAGTACATTAGACTCACAATTATTCTTGAATACTCTAATTGAGAAACACTTTCACCTTTATTCTTGGACAAATGTAGATTCATATATACATGAGTTCTGACAATTCCAGAACTTTCTTTGTCAAATTTCCCAAGAATATTGTCCACATAGTGTGTTTGACTTAACACAACCCCTTCTGATGTTCTCGTAATTTTAATTCCTAAAATGACATCAGTAAGTCTCAAGTCTTTCATGTCAAACTTACAATGCAACATGTCTTTAGTGACTTGATCATCTTATCGTTGCTCCCAACGATAAGCATATCATCCACATACAAACATAGTATGATATATCCATTTTTAGTGTCGTTGACATATACACACTTATCACCTTCATTTATTCTAAATCCACTGGTGATCATGGCATTATCAAATTTCTCATGCCATTGTTTTGGTGCTTGTTTTAAGCCATATAATGACTTAACCAGTTTGCACACCTTCTTTCTCTGAGAAGGAGCAGAAAAACCTTCTGGCTGTTCCATGTAGATTTCTTCTTCTACATCTCCATTTAGGAAAGCCGTCTTTACATCCATTTGGTATACTTCAAGTTTGCACAACGCTGCAATTGCAAGTACCATCTGTATGGAGGTTATTCTCGTCACAGGAGAATACGTGTCAAAATAATCCAAACCCTCCTTTTGCCTATAGCCTTTAATAACAAGTCTAGCCTTGTATTTGTCTATTGACCCATCAGCTTTTAATTTCTTTTTGAAAATCCATTTGGAAGTCAAATGCTTACACCCAAGTGGCAAATCCACTAATTCCCAAGTGTGATTTTGCATGATAGAGTCAACCTCACTTTTGATTGCTTCTTTCCACAGAGGACTATTAGTAGAGCTTACTGCCTCTTTGAAGGTATGGGGATCACCTTCAACCATATATGACAGGAAGTCAGGTTCATAGGATTTTGCGGTCCTTGCCCTTTTACTTCGTCTAGGTTCAACCTCATCCTGAGACTCAGATTCGGACTCTGACTCATATTCTTGATCCTAAGCATCATCAGTTTCGGCTCGGTTATCTTCACGTGCCCGTTTAGAAGAATTAAATTCCTCTCTAGACTTCCGTGGAAATACATTTTCAAAAAAAGGATGCATTTCTCGATTCCATTATCGTATCCTTATGGATTTCAGGAATATTCGAATCGTGGACTAGGAATCGATAAGCTGAACTGTTATGTACATATCCAATAAAGATGCAATCAATTGTTTTTAGGCCCATTCTTCACCTTTTTAGGTTTAGGAATTTTCACTTTTGCCAAACATCCCCATACTTTTAAGTATTTGTAGGATAGTTTTCTCCCTTTCCATAACTCATATGGAGGTTTCTCTTCTTTCTTTTTGGGTACCTTATTTAAAAGATAATTTTCCGTGAGAATCGCGTCTCCCCACATGTTGGGTGACATCCCAGAACTGAGTAGCATAGCATTCATTATATCTTTTAGAGTACGATTTTTGCGTTCTGCTACACCATTAGATTGTGGTGAGTATGGAGCAATTATTTAATGTATAACCCCATTCTGAGCACAAATCTCAGCAAATGACAATTCATACTCACCCCATCGGTCACTTCTTAGTGCCTTAATTTTCTTGTTGAGTTGGTTATCAACCTCATTTTTATAGAGAATAAACTTCTCTATACCCTCATTTTTGCATTTTTGCAAATACACATAGCAATATTTTGTGCTATCATCTATGAAGGTAATAAAGTATTTATTATCCCCTCTAGATAATGTTGATTTTAAATCACACACATCTGTATGAATCAGATCAAGGGGTTCACTATTTCTTTCAACACTTTGGAAAGATGATCTAGTCAGTTTTGCCTCTACACAAGTTTCACACTTATATTTTGAATCAATTTGGAATTTTGGTAAGTGTTCCATGTTAATTAACTTTCGCAAACTATCATAATTAACATGTCCTAGTCTACCATGCCATAAATTGGAAGACTCAATCATGTAGGTGGAAGTAGAAGCTTCATTCATTTTCTTGATCATAATCATTACATTCATTTTGATCATCCCACCCGATACATAGCCCTTACCCACAAACATTCCATTCTTGGATAAAACAAGTTTATCAGACTCTATCACTATGCAGAACCCATGAGAGTTCAGCAGTGTACCAGAAATCAGGTTCTTGCGGATCTCCGAAACATACAGGACATTGTTCAGAGTCAACTCCTTTCCAGAGGTCATCTTCAGAATCACCTTTCATTTCCCCTTGATGGCGGAGGTAGCAGAGTTCCCCATGTACAGAATCTCCCCTTCCTCAGATGGTTCGAAGGTGGAGAACATCTTCTTGTCAGCACATACATGCTTGGTGGCTCTAGTGTCCATCCACCATTCCTTGGGGTTTGAATCCACCATGTTCATCTCAGATATCATGCAATAGAGGTTCATGTCTGCAACATCCTGAGTGACAGCTTCAATCAGGTTTGCCTCTTTCTTTTTGTTCATCTTCGGTTTGTTGCAATCGATAGACTTGTGACCAGCTTGGACCCTTGATACTTGCCTATCTTGTTTTTAGAACCTTAACCATGTTCCATCATGTTTGTCTTGGCAGAGACGCCATTGATCCATGCTTTCTTTCCAGATCCTCGGTTGTCTTCCTCAATGCGAAGCCTAACCTCTAGATCCTCCATGGTCATTTCCTTTCACTTGTGCTTCAAATAATTCATGATGTCATTCCAAGCAGGTGGTAACTTTTCAATCGCACATGCCACTTGAAAACTTTCACCTAGCTGCATTCCTTCAGCATGAATCTCATACATGATTAGTTGAATCTCAGATAATTGACTCATCACGGTCTTGGAATCCACCATTTTATAATCAAGAAAGCGGCCCACAATACTTCTTGGCGCCAGCATCCTCAGTCTTATATTTTTTCTCCAAGGATTCCCATATCTCCTTTGCCGTTCCCATGCTAATGTACACATTGTACAATGAGTCGGCTAGACCATTCATGATATAATTCCTACATAAGTAGTCAGAATTATTCCATGCATTCACAGCAGAAATCTTCGCTTGATCGCCTTGGTCATCTTCCTTGAACTCAGGAGCATTCTCTGTCAAAAATCTTGTCAGATTTAGAGTGGTTAGATAAAACATCATCTTTTGTTGCCACCTCTTGAAATGCAAACCGTTGAACTTCTCAGGCTTTTTCCATGGGATACTGAGACAGGTACAGCGGGAGCAGCAGGCACAGTTGGCACCAAAGGTCCCTTGCCATTTCCAGAATTTTCTCTGTTAGTCATTTTCGGAAACTGAAACACACACACAAGGTGTAAGTTTTCTTGAAAATTTGTATAAAAATATCGAATAAAAATTATATAAGCAATATAAAAAATTAAACGTCTTAAGATTGTTAGAAAAACAGTGATATATTGCATATATAATTTAATAAACTGAATTATGAATAATTATAAAGCAGAAACTAAACATGTAGCTCTAAAGAACACGAAAAGAAATTCAACCAAATACCGAACGATTGGTGATGGAAGAACTAGTCGAGACGTGTGTGATACCACATTGTCCTTAAGACGTTTACGCGTCCTCTACCGGTGCAAGGATGCTTGGTGCTTGTCTCCCAAGATACAACGACTAAACAGTTCTAGAAGTTGCACTACTAACTAGAACCCTCAAAGAACTCGAAATGTACCTCTTTCTATCACCAGAGAACAACTAAGAACTTTAAGAGTGGGAGAGTAGATTGTGTTTCGAATAGATGATTTTACAAAGAAAGGATGGTGGCTATTTATACAGTGAGGACTTGCAATCAGCAATGAATAAGATGGCTATTATAGAAATCAAAAGATCATAACATATATGAGTTACATATGTTACAAGCATTGATTTCAATCTGTTATAATTCTCCATAACACACAATAACATAGTTGTTACAAAAGAAGAATTTGAACAGTCAAGAGAATTTGAAACGTGCAAAACGAATTTTCAGAAATGCAAAAAGAATCTGCGTTCCGACCCTCAATTCGGTGTTGCATTCGTGTCCGCAGGTCGCACGGACATACACGAGTTTCCCTTGTGACCATTTGTACCCCCCTGCGCGTGCGCGAGAGGGTATAAGGGGGCTTACACACTTTACATTCCATACACAATGGATTCTATATAAAGTCTTTTCAACACTTCTCTTTTCCAATGTGGAACAAACACATTTCCCTCATTCTAAGTAGCCATCATTGAGTGACAATTTCTTATTCACCCACAAACTAAATTACACAAACAAACATATGATCTTGTAACCCTCATTATGGAGAACTCAAATCGATGTTCATGTTTGATTAATTATAAGTTTAACTTAATTTAATTAATTAATTAAATTTTGGTTTTAAATGGTTTATTAACCATTTTTCCAACAATTTTTTCTGGGCAAGAAACTCCAAGAACTAAACTTGCTCTTGTTGCTTAGAGTAGAGAGAAGAAGCTTCAGAAGTTTGGATGCCCAGAGAGAATCTGAAGGAGGTGCTGGCACGCGGCCTGCTTTCTGACGTCGGTGGTTGAATCTAAAGCTGTGTTTGATTTGACTGGTGAAAACTGTGTCTACAAATTGAGGATGGGGAGGAGAGAAAGTCCAGATCTAGTTTCTTTCTCCTCAAACTTTCTACAAATTGACGAACCCAAATGTATTTGCAAATTTGTTAGGTGTTCTGATGCGGAGGAAGGTCTCAAAGAGATGTGAGGTGGTGAGCTATTTGAGCTTAAACCGAGAGCAGAGAGAAAAGATTGGGATGAAAGAGGAGAGAGGAGCGCATATTTGGTTTCTCTTTCTTCAAGCTCCCTACAAATCTAAAAACCCAGAAGCTCCAAGTGGTTGGATTTGAGTGAAAATTGTGAAGTTGCTCTCAGAGAGCCACGACAGTAGCCACAGAGGTTCGAATCCGAGGTCATCACCGGATTCGCTGAAAGTTGATTCATGTGATGACGACGGTGGTTTAGTAGAGTGCAGTGTGTAGAGTAGTGATGGAGAGGGAGAGAGAAATCAAATATACTTTCTTTATGCTCATATTTTATGCAGATTTGATGAACCCAGAGAAATCAAATCTACTTTTCGGGGTAAATTTCAGAAAACGAATTTTGGCCAGTGATGGCTTTGCTCAAGGTGAGCTATGATGGTGATCACTGAGAGACCCTCATTCTAATGCCAAATGTTAGTATGGGATTCCGACATGCTAGAATCTTGAGTATCACAAGAATACGCACCATTTCCCACAACCTGAAAATCATGAGCAACTGTATTAAGGGAGAGGATGTCTTAGTTAGCTACATGAAGATGTAGAGTATGTAGGAGTAATGTGGAGAATGGAGGCTTACCAATTTGTGGAGTGGAAATGTCTATTTATAGCAAGGTTATAAACAATGCTAAGCGTTAATCGGGCGGACAGCTGAAAACCAGCGCTCAGAAGATTAATCGGGGATTAATCGGATTTGTATTTTTATATATATTTTAAATTTTTAATAACAAATAATTATATAAATAGCATTAAAATAAGAATATAATGCATGCAATTAATGTAAAAATATATATATAATGTCTAGAATATTGAAAAAACATATGTTCTTAATCCTTAGAAATGTTCAACAATATTGATCTAATGATCTTAGCCTCTTAGAAAAAAAAAGAAATACAATTCAAAAACAATGAACTTAGGAAAATCAATAATAAGAAACACAATTCACCAACCCTTTCGAAAATAAGAAAACAATTAAAACAACGGGAATGCATTCTTGCAAGCCTATTACACGGAGCTCATCAAATTCTTCTTTTCCATATCCTTCAAGTACTTCTTCTGTATTCGAATCAAACTCAAAATCCAGAACTTAAAAAAAAAAAAAAACCGAGCCGCCAAGGCGGCCTCTAAGCGGGAAAAAATCGCCCAGCCGCCTAACATCGCCGTTTAGCACAAAATCGCGGTGGCCAGGGGTCTCCGGGCGCCTAGGCAGCGATTTTTAGAACCTTGATTTATAAGAGAAAATGAGTGTGGTGATTGAAATTACCTAACTACCCTTGTAGGACTAATAATGCATGTAGTGGGTCTTTGGGCCTAATTAAGGCTCAAAGTAGTGGAGTATGGCTCTCGTGACTATGTGTAAGGTGAGTGGTTCCAATGTTTAGCCCTATAAAGAAAGTGATGTTAATAATATATTTAGCCTTTCAATATTTTGAACAACATTTTTTTTGTTGTATATTAATAATCATGCTACCACAATTTGAACATGCTGAGTACTCTGGAATTTTAAAAAATTTATTCAATATGATAAGTCAAATGTATGATTACATTGACATCTTTATGATACTTAGAAATAGAAGAAAAACAAAACACTAAGACCAGGTCTAAGATAATTAAACGAAAGGCATCTGAAACCCTTTCTTACTCTTTATTCTCATAAGGATTTGCAACTTATTCAAAGTTTGGGGCTTCCATGGTCTTTTCTTGATCATTATTGACCTCAAAGTGCCACTATGAGATTCACGTTAGTGCCATCTCATCTTCAGCTCCATAATGAGACTCATTTCCATCTTCTACTCCATAATAAGCTTCATTATAAGCCTCATTTGCATCTTCTGTTCCATAATAAGCTTCTTGTTCTCTAGGGTCCCTATACCTCTTATAATCAACAACTAGCTTGTCGCTTGATTTGCATAGCCTGAAGCCCTAAACCAATGCTTAGTTGATCCGTAGCAAAAACATAACTCATCTACAATTCCTACTCCCTTGACTCGATTGGTTCCTTGTGCCCTTGGAGGATTTCTTGGTGCATTTTGTTTCCTATTTCCATATCCACTAGGACCAGCGGCATTTTGTTTCTATGCCATACGTTAGAATGGCCTCCACAGCTCAAACCACGTCCTCCTTGCCCTCTTCCCCGTGCCGGCACAACATTGTTATTGCAATTTCCATCTTTATTGGGGCGGATGTATGGTCGATTAGGATTTCCTCTAACATTAGGTTTCCACTCATTTTGTCCACCCCTAGATATTTTCCCATAGTTTGCTTCAGGTTCATGAACTCTCTTTGTTCCAAGTAGCCTTGCACAATTGTTCATCAAGATATTGTCGTGCTTTTTCGGCAATGTAACTTGTAGGAGAATGATGAGTTGATTGAATGTTGTGAGCCGATTCTGTTGGAACTCCAAGCGATATTGCTTTTGAAATATAAGTGAATTGGTAGGAAAAGTAGAAAGGGTCTTCTCTATCATGTCAGCTTTTGTGAAATTCCTTCCACAAAATTGTTGCATAGCTCAAAGTTGAAGCATCTCTGAGTTGAACTCATTAATTGCTTTGAAGTCTTGGAACGGTATGTCATTCCACTTGACATTCAAATCTAGAAGCAAAGTGTCTTGGATGTTTCCAAAACGTCCTTCAAGGGCCTACCATAAAACTGTTGGACACTTGATCTGCAATACTCCTTGTTAGAGTAAATCTCTCATCTCCTCCTATCATGCCTAATTCTCCTCCTAATTGATCTCATTTAGAACTAGAGTAATATGTGTATTTAATACATATTATAGATATGGATTTGTAACGGTAGAATCATAGGAATAATATCACAAGATTGTAGCTGTAGTGTATATCTATATATTGTAAAGTCTGTAAGCATGCTAATCAATAGAAATCAGTTTCTACACTCCCATTGGAGTGATTGAGCCATATGTCGCCACATGTAAATAAGCGTGTGAGCCATCTTTGCTGGAGTTGGTTGGACCACCAAGTCGGCATTATGAGGTAGAATGCATGGGAGAAGCTCCTTCCTAGTGAACGTAGTTTCAATATCAGCTCCATTAGAGTCAAGTTGTTTGAAATCAAGCTTTTGCACACTTGCATCTTGAAACGGAGACAGAAGCAAGATGTATTAGTCTCATGCGTATGAAATTACTTTATCATGACAATGAGCAATTGAGCAGCTAGTCTTGTTTATTTCAATGCTACGAAATTACTTTATCATAGCAATATTGTTTGGTCTGCTCATGTAAACTATGAATTTACTTTATCATAGCAGATCATATATACCCATGTATTGTTTGTGCTTCTCATTCATATGTTGGAGTTTTCAGATATATTGTCTTGAAGCAGAGCAATTGTAATCAATGGTAATCTTTCATAAAGCATTTACAAATAGTGCATGAATTAACCAATGATAATCAGAAACACATTTATCATGGATATTCAAAATCTGGGTTTCTACGAAACAGTACATTAATAATAGTGATGGTGTCTGCAAAATCATTAAGATGTAACATAGAATGAACGTTATATAAAACTTACTTCTCTAGTGGTGCTAGACGCAAAAAGGGGTTGGAAGCTAGGAGAGCTTCGTGCTGATAATATTTTAAAATAAAACAAGAAAAGTTTGAGAGAGATGAATACGTTGAAAGTGATATGTCTTTTTCATTAATCAATAACTCTGGGATGTTTACAATAGCAAATCATAAGTCATGTTTAATCTATAACCTAAGAAGCACGGAAGCTTGCCTGCAGTTGCGCTTCAGAAGCAGAAGCGCGCCGGAAGCAGTCGGAAGCGGTCGGAAGCGCGATTCCGAGAAAAAGGTGGTTTGGAAGAGATATGGAAGCGCGAGCTTCCAAATTGGAAGCGTCAAATAGGCTGGAAGGAAGCGTGGGCAATTTGCCTCCCCAGAATACCACCGGTCTTTCCCAGCATGCCGCATCCGCCTTTAATCGATTCCTAACAACTAATATAAACTCCCCTCCTCCACTTCGCGTCTGAGGCTCTGATGTCGTACCACTCGTGTTTAATGGCCTCCATCAACCGTGATCGGACCTCCGAGTTCCGATCACTCTCCGACACCTTCAACAAAACCGGAGGATCCACACCCGTCCGTCCATCTCAGAATGCTCATTCACCGTCTAGATCTCCCGTCCCAACCTCTTCCGGATCCGAATTCAACAAGAAGGCCTCCCGGATCCAGTCGGGCATCAACGAAACCACTCAGAAGATCTCACGCCTCGCTTAGTGTAACTCCAATTCATCCCTCTCTTCTTTTCCATGGTTTTAATTCAATTTGAATACTATCCAGAACATGGAGATAGCTGATGGGAATTACTCTCAGGATAACGTTGTTCACTCGACGACAGTTTGTGATGACTTGAAAAGTAGACTTATGGGGGCTACGAAGGAGCTTCAGGATGTTTTAACCCCTAGAACACAGGTTAGTGCTAGCTTGACTTTTATTATGTGAACTTGTTCAGCACAAAGTGTTTCTTGGGTTCAATAATATTGTGGGCGTCCTTTAAGTTTTGAAGGTTTGTTTTCCCTGCAGAATAGTAAGACCCATGAGAACAGGAAACAAATATATTCCACCAATACAGCAAGAGAAAACCCTGTTAAGAGTCCTTCAAAAACTGTGACTGAACCTCCTCCCTGGTCAACTTCATCAAGTGCATCTGGCAGTGGACAACCATCACAGTAAGTTTTTCAATAAACGATCAAGTAAGATTAAAGTCATTACTGTGCCAAATTGCGTAGACCTTCCACTTTATAGTTGTTGGTGAATTATTAACTGCTTTATTACTCTCTCCAGATCATCAACAGAGGTTCAAGTTGGAAACCAACTGAGGTATGCCAGCTCCAAAGGACATCCTGATTTTTCTTTTCTTTTCTAATATCATGATCCCCTTACAAGCTATACTTGGAGCATTCCTAGATGCATTGCATACACTTTCAATCATATATTCGATGAACACAAATGCTGATCATAACTCCGTTATTTACTATTGTTGCGTTAATGTGCATTTACCACATTGCTTCCTTTAAGATGGTAAAAATTGAGTAACAGAACAAGAATATATTACCTTAGAAGAAAAGGAAAAGAGAATAAGTGAACAAATGTAGAACTGAAGAATTTCACGCTGTATGACATACTTTATACTAATCAGAGTACGCAAAGCTATAATACTTTCTCATATGATCACTAGTTGCTGAGACTGTTGGCTGCCATGTCTTCTTCATATCCCCTCAACTAGACTTTCAGCTATGTTTCTGCTTATAATGCAGTACCTTTTGATACGATCTCAAAATTATAGAGGGCCTTCATCAATTTGGTGATTGCTCAATTAGCGAAGGCGTGATTAAGTGGTGTTCAGCTATTAGATTCCAACTTCCATTTCTTGTATATAAGTAACTTTGATTTCATTGTGTCATGAAAAGCTTCTGAATTTTCCATATGGCTGAATACTTTCCCTAGTTACCGGAAGTTAGGTTGAATGATTTTGTTTGTTGTATTCATATTCATAGAGATTCTTATGGAGAATAACTATTTGATTTACATTTGCCAAATCAGACGAAGGTTGGCTGGAGATAATCCTCCGTCACAGCAGATGGAAATTGTCCATGTTACAACAGGTAGTTCCACGGCATACAACTTGTATCTGGATTGTGCTGATACAAGTTGTATGCTCTTGATCCATGTTGCTATATCAGTATTTATTATTCAATTAGGTGTATCTGCAAAGTAGTATTCTGAGCGTGATCTATTATCACATAAAATTCAAAAGTTAACAGTCACCACTTTTTATCAATTAAAGAGAATGTGATAAATGTATATATATATATATATGTAATTACTTGACATGTATTGGCTTTAACTTTAGTTTGATTCAGAATAATTGCATAAATATTTATTCTTTCATATTGGTAGAGAAAATTGGAAACAATGGAACGACAAATCAGAACTATGACAGACATAACGAAGACATAGAGCTACCAATATTTAGTTTGTCCACAGTACTCACTGCCACCGATAACTTTTCAGTCAACAAGAAACTTGGAGAAGGTGGCTTTGGGATAAATTCCAAATTATACTTATTAAGTAGTATTGTCTTTTTTTTATTGAGTTTATTTGGTTGTGTAACAATAACATTGAATTTGCTATAAATCGGATAATGACTTTGAATTTGTTATTTTTTTGTTTTTGTAATATTATATATACAGGTTAATATCTTTAATTATATATTATTTTATTCCACGCTTCCGAAACGTCCTCGCTTCCAAGAAATTTTGAAAAATAACGCTTCACTTCCATATCCCCGCTTCTGATTCCATGCAGCCTAGTCTATAACCTTATCACTATAGTCAAAGACTAAACAAGTTGACTAAACTGATTTTGACATGATCAAACTATGTTCGGATAAGTACATCATTATCCTTTAACAGAAAGCAATGAAAACTGGAAATATATAACAAAAAAAAACAAAGAGTATTAGTACTAAGAACTACACTACTACAGCGTTTCTTATCTACTACTATGGTTGTCCTTTTCTGGGAAAGTTGTTACTTCCCCAATAGTATTGCATCAGATTGTGGGGACTGAGGAAGAAGAAGACAGATACCAAACGCCAAGTTTGGCTTCGTATGATGAAATTGACAGAAAGAGTCATAATAAGCCTAGAATAATTTTAGTGCCATGTGTGACTCAGGCCGAGTGATTTAATTTGCACTGTAAAAGAATTCAAGAAGAAAGGGAAAAGATCGCGGGCCGGTTTACACCCCACCGGTCGAAGATTGGACTCTTAATTAAGTCTTGCACATGTTCTTAACCTCTGAAGTAAGTTCTGACTTCTAACTAAACCTTAAGAATCCTGTTTCCTTGTTACTTCAAAAGTGGCCCAAATTAGTGTTCAAACAAGTCACCTTCTTTTAGGACAGAAATAGGGGCAGGAGTGTATCCTAGTTCTCGCATTCCATGATTCGAGACAACAATCCCAGCAACACCTACTTCCACAGCCTTCCTTGCTGAAATAGTAGAACATGCATTTCACTTGACTTCTTTATTCGAGCCTATTTATCCAACTGATTATTATGTCTTGTGGAGTTATGATCATTCTATGGTATTGAAAAAAGTACAATTATCCCATTATCTGAATTGAAAGTCCACATTCTGGAGCCTTTCTTTTAGGGTGAGGCTATTCACAAATGCTAGTGACAAAGTCACAATTGATATACAACCTTGATTAGATGATCTTACCAGCATCATTAGAATTGGGCAAGTTTGTGATAGATAATAACCATCCTACTACATTCTGTGGATCAATATACTGTATATCATGCAAAACCAAGAATCCAAAAATACAGAATTGGTAACATAAATGTCATTTGCTTTGTTTTCAATTAGCCTGACAGAAAGTAGAACTTCATTAATAAATAATAATGAATATTTCATACAACAGTTTCTGGAAAACTTTCCACAATAAATTAACCAAATACATAATTAATAATTAAAATTTATGATTTGTCTTTCTTTTCTTTTCCTTCTTCCTCCTCGCCGGTTGTCCTCATTGTCCAATTATTTCTCGTCATCTTTGTCCATGTCTTCATCGTCATCTTCAGCCACCAATTTTCAGTGCTTGAAATTGCTTACATATGTGAGATCAATCTTATGGAGTTGTTTGTTGGATTTTGCATCCAAATCTTATCAATTTCTCTGTTTTTCTTGTTCCAAAAGTCACTAAGAGTCAGTTGATATATTTAAAGTTCTGTACTTAATTTTTACGCCCTTCCTGAACTCAGACTCCTAACACTTTCAACACTTCCCTGACATCTCTATCGACTAGATTCTCCCCCTGGGCTACTTGATCATCAAAGAACATGCCATGGATTTTCTTCAGGAGCTGAAGAACACTTGCTAGATAAGTTTCTCGAGTATGTTCATCTCTATCATCAGTCTTCAACTCCGAATGAGACATGCAATACTTGAAGCCATTAGAGTCGTCGACACTGTTCCTGAAAAACAAATACTTCTTCATTTGTATCACATTTGCCTGATCCCGCTTTATCCACACTCCCGGCATATCATCAAGCACCACAACAACACTCTCTTCAGCGCACACGACATCCAAACTCTTCTGAAATTCCCTAGTGCTATCATCTCTGGACACAACTCTGTCACCAAAGTAGACGTTGTTAGGATCCAGCACCTTAACTATACGCTGCGCGTAATGCCGATCCCCCATTGTGTAAACAGAGAGCTCAAACATCTGAGCAGCCTCCTTCAAAAACGTCCGAACAAATGGCCTCAACTTGGTCACCAACCCCAAACTTTGTACCAAAATAGTATGGAGCAATGTGTGGTCCAGGTCAAGAACCAAATGTAGCTTCTTGTGTTTCAGAAGCAGCTCCCTAGTCTTTAGTTTGCGTTTTCTTCACCAACCATGTTCATCCTCAACTCCTTTAACTCGAACTGATGAAACGTTTTCCCACAAGTCACGCACATATCATGATAAGTCCCAGCAGGATGTTCGCACAGCCCATTACTATTCACCTCCACCTTGCACCTTGCACCTTTTTTTGGGCTATGTACACTTGCCACGTCGGAATTGGAATCGAGTACTTGTTCAAGAGATTGGGCGAAGTCATCGACGGATAAGTTGGGTACCGGAGAATTGACAGACTCATCGTGAAGAACATAGAATATATATATATATATATATATAGAGGAAAATTTGAGGATTCCTTGAAGTGATGTTAGAGAAGAGGAAAGTTTTGGAATGGAAATGTCGGGGAGCTCTTGATTAAGGCTGTGTTTGGTAGAGCTTCTTGGTTCTGGTGATTATAAGTTAAGCCCCTTAAAGTGTTTGGTAAAGTGGCTTCTTCTTTCGGGCTTTCAAAGGCCTTACCTTTTTTCCCCGGCTTTTAGAAGTTGGTTCCCCCCAGTTTTTAAAAGCAGAAGCCTAGAAAACACGGAGAGAACTGTAGCGAAATTAAATGAAATTTTCAAAATACCTTTGGGTACCCCTTGTCTATTTCAATAATTACCTGATCCAAATTCTTCTTCGTCTTCGTCTGTTCGACCTTAACTCAGCATGTTCTTACTAAGCTTTGATCGAATACAATGAGTGACTCGACGGTGGGAATTTCATCGGGTTGTGGTGGCAGTTGTGTTCGTGTTGCTACTATTTCAGTATAATCTAAGCTTATGTTGGTGTCTCAACAGTGAAGGTTTGTAACAGTTGTTCTGCATTGTTTACCTGATCATGTTTGGGGTTTTTGCTGAAATGGGTTTTTGGTGCAGGTTTGGCTTTGTTGAGGTTTAGGGAGAGAGTGATTAGAGACCTTTATGGAGTTTTGAGGAATTGGAATGGTGGAGAAGATGATGGCGGTCCTTGTTCTTGGTTTGGGGTTGAGTGCTCATTAGATGGGATAGTCATCAGCTTGTGAGTCTTTGCTTCTCCATTTTTTGTGTTTCTGCTTCTTGTTTTCTGAGATTGAAGGAAATAGATGTTGAATCAGTTTATGTTTTCTATGGGAATTAAGACAATGGGTTTTGTTGATATGTTGGGTTTGTATATTAAGTATTTCTAGATTCATCTGTGGTGGGGTTTATTATGGATATCATGTCATAAAATTAACTACTCACCCTTTTCAGCTTGAAGCTCAAAAGTGATCTAGAATTCAAGAACTTGTAATGATTTGTGAATGAATGGCAATTTATAATGACATACCTGCATTCATGGGAGGGCTTTATGCTGGGATATTGATCATATTGATTTAGAGCTCTGCGGAGTTTCAGCGTTTTTTTATTTGAGCCTAATGTCAAATTTGATCAATTTGCAGGAATTTGAAAGATCTTTGTCTTGGAGGAACATTGGCTCCTGAACTAGGAAAGCTGGCTTACATAAAATCTATGTAAGACTATAATTGGTTCTAAGTTCTACAGTGCATTTCGTTGCTTCCTTTCAATCTTTTTTCGAAAACTTTTGCTGTAATTCATTACTCTCGATTTGAAGTGGTGCTTCTTTACTGCAGTATTTTGCGAAATAATTCTTTTTCTGGCGAAATTCCTGAAGAGATTGGATTTTTGATGGAGCTGGAGGTTTTGGACTTGGGATTTAATAACTTTAGTGGATCATTTCCATCTGATTTCAGCAACAATATGTCCCTCACTACCCTGTATGTACTTCTTTTGGAACTCTTTGAACTCAAGAGTTTATTTTAATGACTTTTACTAAGCTGGTATTCTCATTGTTATTACAGCTTACTTGACAATAACAAGTTTCTTGGTTGTTTATCTCCTGAAGTCCATGAGCTTAAGATGATTTCTATATGCCAAACATATGAGAGCCAACTAATAGATCCTGCTTTTGGAACATCATGCATGAGTAGATCTATCAACTGGCAAGACATATGACATACAGTATTAGATTCAGTCATGCATGTCCTTTGTTTGACAATTGAGGCCTCAGAATACTAAAAGCTTGCTATTTCCTTAGATATTATCTTTGCTACCGTATGTTTTATATTGCTACTATGTTACATATTGTCCTCTAATAGCTTTTGCTAGTTTTAAGAAATATGATTAATAACTCTGATAACTCATCTAAAAACTAACCTGCATAGTTATATTCAATATGCCTAGCTACAACTACTTTGTACCTTTGATACCAACAAGTATATATAATGTTTACTGGGGGTAGTATAAATTTACTAAAGTTTACTACCTCTAGTAAACTTCTACTGGGGGTATTAAAATTGAAAAACAGTATTTCTAAAGGCCATAATACACCTTAAAACGGAGAAAAATCAATTTAGATGCAAAAAAATAAAGTTTACTGGGGTAGTAAAAATTTACTAAAGTTTACTAGAGGTAGTAAACTTCTACTGGGGGTATTAAACTTGAAAAACAGTATTTCTAAAGGCTATAACACACCTTAAAACGAAGAAAAATCAACTTAGATGCAAAAAAAATAAAGTTTACTGGGGGTAGTAAAAATTTTACTAAAGTTTACTAGAGGTAGTAAACTTCTACTGAGAGTATTAAACTTGAAAAACAGTATTTCTAAAGACCATAACACCTTAAAACGGAGAAAAATCAACTTAGATGCAAAAAAATAAAATTTACTGGGGGTAGTAAAACTTTTACTAAAGTTTACTAGAGGTAGTAAACTTCTACTGGAGTTGCTCTTATATCAACAACTATTCCAATTTACTTTTACTTACCCACATTAGCTAGTAACTGACACATCATGTGACTGTATTTCATGTCACTTCCTTTTGCTATCTCATCAGCAATTTACCCTGATGCCTGCATCTGTAGTATTAATTTAGGCCTTACATAATAAAAGGTATGAAACTACTTGATGAAGGCTTTCCATGATTGTCACCTTCTTGCTGTGGCCACCACAACACTTTCAACAATATCGTGGCCGAGAACCAAGAAATAAAAGAGAACTATTTAACCAAGCACACTCTTCACTTAGAGGAGTTATAGAACGCTCATTTGAAGTTTGGAAAAAAAAATGGAAGATTTTAAAAGACATGCAAAGATATTCATTCGAGAAACAAGTGAAGATTGTCATCACTACTATGACACTTCATAATTATATCTGAAGATATGCACATCGTGATAGACATTTTGTCAGAGGCGAAGAAAGGGAAGGTAGTGGAGATGAGGAAGATGATGATGATGATGATGAACAAAATCATCATGGCGCACAAGAAATTGATATATTAAGAGACATGATTGCTCAAAGTTTGATAAATGCACGTGATTGAGTATTTATGTATTGACATGATCCTAATCAAAACCAAATTATCAATATCAGAGTATATTGGTTTAAGATAATTTTAAAATTATCCAATATTAATATGTCATATATTTTTAGGCATTGTTTTAAACTAAAATTAACTAAAAATTATCTTACATGTCTAAATTGGTCATTTGACAAATTAAAAGCATAAGCTAGTTTGATTTTACCTAACGCTTTGTCATTACTTCTGTCACTAACAGCTACTTATATAAGCCAGTTTACCAAACAGTCTGCAACTTTATTTATCAGCCACTTATTTTCAGAAATCAGCATAAACCGACTTTTTTTATAAGCCCAACTATACCAAACACACTCTAAGCTGCTCAGAAAGCTGCTGGTTATACTTCTCAACATACTCCCGAAATATCTTGCGAGATGTGACACTGGTTTGCCAGAAAATTGGAACACATTAGTGGTACGATCAATCTAAATTGATGACTAATATCTACCACTAAAATATGTCGAGCAACTTTTAAACAGGTATGTAAAGATTCTGGCATTTGCAAGATAAATACAAGTCATATAATAGTAGGTAAAGGAAGAAATATTGCCTATTTCAGTATGTTTTCTATTAGCCCTTTGGGCAGCCTAAATTATGGAAGTAATAAAAGATAAGAATAAACTGTATCTGGTCCCAGTGCTCTTCTTGGCATTAAAAGCAAGAGAAGTCTTTGCCAAACGTTGCTTCTCAGCTACAGTAGTGTTCACGCTTCCAGTTGTAGGACTATTATCCATCTGCACAAATGCAAATAAGTTGAAACATGAGCCTCAAAGATCACGGACGTGGCATTTCCAAACCATTGAAACAATAAAGTCTATATAAGAAGATTCAAAAGAATAGAAATAATAATATTTTAGATAAAATAACGAGCAAGTTCCTCACTACTAAGACCTAGAGAAGAGACATAAATAGTACAACCACTATTATATTACTAATTACTTAGATCATGTCAACAACGAATAAAAAATCAAGATGTGTAATTTTCCAAAAGCGTGATTACGTGCAAATTCCAGCAGAGAGAAACAACAACAGAAAACATAATAGAGTTCAAAGGGCAACAATAAGCTCACCATGAATGAAAGAAGTCCTGTAAGTATGCTGCATTTATAAAGAACAGATGTTAGTGGAGCACAGTAATTTGACAAATGATGCAACTTGCTAATTAAGAAAAAGCACATAGAGGGAGTTCCTCTCAAGTCCAAACAGGTCTAACCTTGATACTGACCACATTGGATTCCAACTTTCAGGATGAACTGCACAGGAAATTACGTTGACATATTTCTTATTAGAGAGCATGTAAAGCTAAAATAACAGATCTCTATAAAACCAACTCTATAGAACTTACAATCACTCGTAGACAAACAGATTTTCTTCTGAGTCATGAATCATCCATTTGGAGTAGTCATGCTACAAAAAGGAACAAACACATAATTGAAATCCACAGTATACATTAACAGAGAAGACAATTGCATATTAAAAAAAAACAGAAACAGAATATAATTTTGCACGAGAAATCTGGTCAAAAGTAGATACCTGATTCCCGGTGGTTTATAGGGATACTCTGGAGGAAACTTGATCTTTCCATAATAATATCCACCTATAATAAGTAGAACAAATTTTCATAATATTTAAGCTTGATATCAAATAGAATAAACATGATCAACTATCTATAACATTTTGGCCTAAGGGTATTTCTCTCGAGAAATCTAAAATGATGCCCCCAACATAAGAATATAATAACAACAATCACAGGGACACGGAAACCGATGCCACCCAATATCACATCAGATAGAGGACGAGGAAAGTGCTAACAAACCTGCAAAAGGTGTTCCTTCTTCCTCTAAAACGTAGTCTGAAGCATTGGACATAATGAAAAATAAATAAGAGTTCCCAACAAAAGGACATACCAGAAAAAAATACACAACTGTCCGCATGGAAATTCAGAAATAATATACAGGCAAGGATAATGAGTAGGGTCCCAATATACAAAAGCCAGATTAAGTAGGAATGCTATCAGTATTAAATAATTCCCAAACCCCATATCATGATACTAAACTAGCATAAAATGAATAGTTTTTAACTAGAAAACCCAGTTCATGTTATTTGCCGTACAGAGCCAAAGAAACAGATTCTACTTTCTTGCCTCTTACTACTACAGCGACGAAGATATATCTTTTGAACTCCCAAAAACATTAAAAAGGAAACCCCATATCCCACGTATTCATCCCCATACTATGCAAACATTAAGAAATACAAATCTCAAATAATTGATTGTAGAAATCAAAGTTAAACTATAAAATGACCAAGCATTGTCAGATTACAGAACGGCCAACCATCTGCATTAAAAGAGAAAACTTGGCTGCCAAAATCCCGTTTTTTATTAAGCAAACACCCAAACTAAAATCATGTTCACGTGTAAGTTATTCTATACTCGGCAGATGTAAGAATAGCAAAACACCTAGACTCTGTAAATTATACAAAGAGTAATAGAAAAACTCTTCTTTCAGAGAAACGTGGTTGTAACTGATAGATTAACATTCCAAAGACTATTCAACATTTAAGGAAGCCAGCTGCCAATTAACTTACACCACTCAAGAATGTCATTTGGGGAGGGACGGGCCACAACATGAGAAACAGGTTCCTGCACATCCGCAGATAACACAATTAGCACCATCCTGAAGACCTAGATGTAACAAAGTTCTAGGCCACCAACTCCATACTAAACAATTATCTCAAAGACACTAGAATTATCAATGGCTAGCAAAAGTCCATCAGACGATCCAGAGACAAGCTAAAACAAAAACCAAATGTTTATTATCCATTAAGTTAATGTTACTACAGTTGATCTAACAGAACCAAATAATAACAGAAGCACTAGCTGATATTAGAGTGACCATGAAGTACTCGAGAGATGTAAATACCATAGACATCTATTAGTCTATACCAGACAAACAAAAGGATTCAGTAGTAAAAGAAGTCACACCTTACACAGTGCTCTATATTCCCACTGTAAGCGCTTGACACATGATTTCTCCGCCATCTCCCAACAAAATCTTAAAAGCAGCGAATGAAGCCCCTAGTCAGTGCTTAACTTCTTTGGTCCCAAATGATATTACCAGTTCTCTGAAAAATACAAACACGAAAAACATATCAAGACTCGATTCGACGCATATAGAGTACAACCAGTCAACCACTATCAATTACACTGAGCACGATGTTTTTATTCCCACCAAACAAAGCGATACCAAAGTTAGTCTCTTTTGAAAAATTTACCTCATCTTCCATACTCCCTAACTCATCAAAAGAAAAATGTAGTAGTACCTACTACATCATTCATCTCGTAACATTACATGACCATGCTTAGGTATCAATTCAGAATCCTAACACGACCATTTTCCAAAAAGAAACTAATTCCCAATCACAATTACTTTACCCACCAAGCAATCTGAGCTGAGTGGCCTCAGTAATAATTTAACACAAGTCTAAACCACCCAAATAGAAAAACAATTCCCTTAAAAGTTCACATTTTTAATTCACTATAAAAGCACAGACTCGTTTTATTCAATTTGAGCAAAGCCCAGCAGCAATTTACCACCCAAGTCTCAATCTTTTTTAGGGTTTTGGCACAAATTCAACGAAAAGTTCACCAATCCCTAACAAAGAACCCAATCCAACAATCAAAATTGAACTAAAAAATCGACAAATATCGAACGACAGAGAAGAGTTACAGAGAGGAAATATACAGATCGGGGAAATTAGTGGAGAAATTGAAGGAAGATTAAACCTGATGAGATCGAGGAACCGGAGATAAGCGAGAGCGAGAGAGGGCGATCGCACATGGACGCGTTTAGGAGAAAGGCGACGATATCTCCCTTTGTTTTAGACAAGAATGGACCCACAACGACGTCGTATACTCGCACGTTCCGAATATTCACAGGTAGGACCCACACACTCGGAAAATAGTACATATTATATACGAAAACTCCGATATAATATCATTAACAAATCGATACGAAAATGAATTAATCATTTCAGATAAAACGTGGTGTGTTTATACATAAAATCATAATGTTCACTTGTCCCATTTCCACAAATTATGTAGATAATATTGTATCCAAAATTTACAACAAAACGAAGCCAGCTAGCGGTGGCAACAGACACGAACCAAATATAGATGGTGAAACGTACACAATATAGTAAGAGAGAGAAAACCCAGCATGCAATCCAAGAGTATTCCATGCATACCGTACCTACCTAGCTGGTGAGTACGTTTGTCTAGAGATCCGCAGCAGCTATGGCGATGTGTTCTTCGAAAACGAGATTGAAGTGGACATTATGGGGATGAGGAGGAGCCTGCTGCATGGCGGGAAGATCATTCTGCGGGTTGTGTGGGAGGTTGACAACAACATGGTGGATTGGTGGCCGCGGCTGAGCTATAGCGACGGCGCGACAGCCCTTGAGGATAGAAGTTATCAACTTGAACAGGTATTTGACAATCAGAACGAGGAACAACACAGATGAGAGATTTTCATACAGACTAGTGTGGTGAGCTTTAGCCTGCTGAGGCTCAGCCTCCGTATCAAAAGCCAGTTGTTGTTGCTGCTGTTGTGAAAGTCGATCAGGGCGTAGTCGACGAGATTTGAGTGCCCATGAAGATTGATGGGCAAAGTTGGGACTCCTGGGAGAGATCACCATATGGAATTGGTCCGATATAGTCCGACGGGCGGAGAACCCCACGGTGTGTGTGCTTTGATAGATGAGAACAAGTTTCTTTCGTTCGTTTGTACAAGAACTGGGTTTTATAGGCTACATGGAGGTATGGTTGACGTGAATCGAATCCATGATCAAACCGGCCAATCTTTGAAAAAAAAAATTTTAGCTGGAGTAATTATTCTGTGTACCTAGAACACAATGTGACACTGTCATGTGGTGTACCCAACTAATTATATTACTCTATGATGTGCTAAACATGCATGCGGTGAAAGAGAAAAAGATTATTTAATTATAAGTAACTAATTATAAACAAACACAATAAAAAATAGACCAATGACATTAAAAGTGTACGTAAACTATGTACCGGGTACATAAAATAATTTTTCACTTACCCCATGACTGGTTAGCTATAGCTGACCCAAGCCAATAAAAAAATGACAAATGTCTTTTTATAAGCTACCGTAATACCACGTGACGATGTTTAGTGGTCCTCCTTAGTTGTTATATTTCGACAGGTGTGGATTTATAACACTAAAATTATAATTTAATATATTTATATTATTTGTGAAATGAATTTCATGAGTATTAATAATTTTGAACTATGATTTCGGGTTTAGAGTTCAGAATTTAGGGCTTAAAGTTTAGAGTTTACTGTTTATGGTGTAGGATTTAGGGTTTGGGGTATTAGAGTGTAGAGTGTAAGGTTTTAAAAAGAAACAAAAATTAGTATTTGATAAAATAGCTTCAATATATATTTTTTAAATTAAATCTTGTATATCAATTGTCAAATTGTAATTGGAATGATAAAAAAAAATCTAATGGAGGTTGACTTTTGTCGAATGGCTCAAATCTCTTCTTTGAAAAAATAAACTAATGGAAGTTTCCTCGAATAAATTTAGAGCCTTGGACTTCCTTCTATAGACCCAGATTTACAAACATGACAAACGGCCCCTAAATATGTTTCAAAGCCAACTTCTTCGAGAAATTCGCAACCACATCCTCTATCGTGCATAAAAGATCACCAATAGAAGAGCCAATTTGTAAATTTTAAAAGAGAGAGAGAGAGAGAGAGATCTAGAGTTCTAGACATGTCGAGTGTCGACACCGCCGTCACAAAGTACAAAGAGAGAAAACCCTTACTCACCAAGAGAGAGAGAGAGAAGGGACTAGTTGCAATTCCGTTTGATAAAAGGGTTAACGTATTGCTTCCAGTATATTGGGATAAAGTCAAATATTTCTATGAAACAAAAGAGAGCGTAGATTTTTTTTTTTCGATTACAAAGAGAGCATAGATCAGACTCATATGCATGCTCGTCATCTAGCAATCTGGCATGGTTTAATTTTTTTTATACCGAGTGATTATTCTGTATACACAGTCAATTATATTACTCAATGATATAATAAATATGCACGCGGTGAAAATTAAAACTATTATTTAAATATGAGTAACTAATTAGAAATTAATATAATAAAAAATAGACTAATAATATTAAAAAAATATGTTATATAGACTATATACCAGATACATTTAATAATTTTTCCTGAAAACGAGATATTATGCTAGTCCGTAATGGAGGGTGATGCTAGTTTGTTTACTACTAAAACC